>NC_048583.1:10085131-10382631 GCF_013265735.2 Oncorhynchus mykiss | reverse complement strand
ACACACGGTCTCTGTTCGCTTCACACAGTCACACACGGTCTCTGTTCGCTTCACACAGTCACACACGGTCTCTGTTCGCTTCACGCAGTCACACACGGTCTCTGTTCGCTTCACACAGTCACACACGGTCTCTGTTCGCTTCACACAGTCACACACGGTCTCTGTTCGCTTCACACAGTCACACACGGTCTCTGTTCGCTTCACGCAGTCACACACGGTCTCTGTTCGCTTCATGCAGTCACACACAGTTTCTGTTCACTTCACGCAGTCACACACAGTCTCTGTTCGCTTCATGCAGTCACACACGGTCTCTGTTCGCTTCATGCAGTCACACACGGTCTCTGTTCGCTTCACACAGTCACACACGGTCTCTGTTCGCTTCACACAGTCACACACGGTCTCTGTTTGCTTCACGCTGTTCACACCTTGGTCGCCAGCCAGGGCACCAAAACAGGGGGAGATTTGAGTCTCGCGCTTCAACGCTCTTATTTGTTGCTGAAATTGACCCACTATGCTGTTTACTTTCTCCATCTGCGTTTTAAAAAAAGCATTTGTTTTTCAGTTAGGGATTTTAGTTAACGTTAAGGATCCCAATTTAGTTTAAACTTTTTTGCGTTTAAATGTTCACACCCTAACACTATGCATGATTATGTGATTCATAGATGCCACTGAATGGAAGTGTTACTGAATGGAAGTGCAACACACAAAAATGGAAATGCAATTATCATGTGGAGTCCTGCTAAGTTCATCTGACATGAACAGAGCCACATCCTCTCGTATGGATTTTCACCCCTGCTATATTCCCCTGACGTGAAGAAAGCTACCTTGTTTCTCTACATTCCCCTGACATGAAGAAAGCTACCTTGTTTCTCTACATTCCCCTGACGTCAAGAAAGCTACCTTGTTTCTCTACATTCCCCTGATGTGAAGAAAGCTACCTTGTTTCTCTACATTCCCCTGATGTGAAGAAAGCTACCTTGTTTCTCTATATTCCCCTGATGTATATGAAGCTACCTTGTTTCTCTATATTCCCCTGATGTATATGAAGCTACCTTGTTTCACTATATTCCCCTGACATAAATGAAGCTACCTTGTTTCACTATGTTCCCCTGACGTGAAGAAAGCTACCTTGTTTCACTATATTCCCCTGACATAAATGAAGCTACCTTGTTTTGCTAAATTCCACTTTTTTTGCAAAAGTAGCAGTCCTAGTAGCTGATACCTGCTAAAGTGTATATCTGATGGTTTGTCAGCCTTGATGCCACTGACAGAGAGGCCTGAAAACTGTTGGTTGTCACTGGCACTTTGATGTCTTATCCCGCACGCATCATCATAAAGGGACATTCAGCAGCTGTGATGGGAAGATACTCATTATCAAAGGGGACGGTGACAAACACATGGAGCGTTCTTGAATGACGGAGGGTTGGTGTGTCTGTCTGTCTGTCTGTGTCTGCCTGTCTGTCTGTCTGTCTGTCTGTCTGTCTGTCTGTCTGTCTGTCTGTCTGTCTGTCTGTCTGTCTGTCTGTCTGTCTGTCTGTGTCTGCCTGTCTGTCTGTCTGTCTGTCTGTGTCTGCCTGTCTGTCTGTCTGTCTGTCTGTCTGTCTGTCTGTCTGTCTGTCTGTCTGTCTGTCTGTCTGTCTGTCTGTCTGTCTGTCTGTCTGTCTGTCTGTCTGTCTGTGTCTGTGTCTGTGTGTTTAGCTTCACCTGTCATTTACCTCCTGCTGTCCCAAAAAACACTGAGCTAAATGAAAATGTATTTAAAGAGCAAGACATGCTGAACCAACAACATGTCAAGCTAGACGTGGCCGCCCCGCTGCTCAGAGAAAAGCAGAGTTCAATGTACATTCATATGTGTGTGTTTGATGGTAGAGATTTGACATGTACATGTAAACATCAAACATCTCTCTTTCTCTCTCTCTTCTTTCCACAGTGCACCTTAGTTTGTGAGTCATCACAGGGAACCCAGAACGACAAAGATAATAGCCCCCTGACGGGTGCTGGTAAGTTCGACGACGCTTGTTCCTTCTACCTTTAAACACCTATAATTTAACTGCTGACGTCCATCGTCATGGCAACCCTGTAATCAGTGGGATGAGCTTTAAGGCTAATTTTATCCCCTCTAATTTGATCCCCCTTCCTCCCCCTGTCTAACCAATCACCCCAATCTCTCCTAGTGAAATTAGTTTATTACTGAAAAGATTTATCTCAAGTTTTTTGGGCATTTTCCCTTAAAAAAACCTATTACACCCCTGTAATTACCATGACCTAGTGTTACCCCCAAAAGCAGCTTGAAATTGACATAGTGTAATAAAGTGATCCATTAAGTTAACCCCCGTATACTTCTTGGTTTTCTCATTGGAAAGTGCGCCGCCCTTGACTAACCTTCTCCCGCCAAAGAGATTTGAAGTCTCAATGGGGCTACCCATTTTGATGAAAAAAACTCATATTATTCATTCTCAGATTAAAACGGGAAGCCTTGGTTTAAGTAAGTAAAGGGAGGGAGAGCCAGTTGACAGTGGAAAAGGTGTGAGACGTGGCCAACCTTTAATTCATTATCTACAGCACCATACCAGTGTCTCCGATGACATCATCGTGGGACCTTTTCTTCCTTTCTATTTAACTACAAAATGTAGAAAATGCCTTTTTCAAACATCTAGACACTGGTATGGGTGCAGGACAGGACTAATATGATGTACAAAAAAATGTATATAAAATGGTGAAGTGCCCCTTTAAAGCAGGTAATTATATCCCCAGACAAGGTGAACGTCCGCCTGCCTCCCTTGGCTGCTCCAGTCCTGGTTCTGTATCTGTTCCGTGAGGACTGGCTGGAGAGGCAGACCAGCGGAAGCAGCGCCACGTCGATCCTGTGATACCAATTAAGGGAGAAGCCCCCGAATGGCGCAACACACTTCGCTTGTTACTCGATCACTGGGAGCGGGGAGAATCGAGCAGAAACACCAGGAGTGAGAAAAAAGAGAGAGGGAAAGAGGGAGGAGGAGAAGGAGAGACTTGAGAAGGTCACTACTCCCTGCGGTGTTGGGAATATAAAGCCCTTCTTTCCCTTTTCTCATCACTCGTTCCTCTCCAGAGGGGAAAAGAAACCCTTCTGAGTCTCCAACTCCGTCCTCCTCTTCTTCTATGCTTTCTTTTTTTCTTTCCCTTCCTCATTATCGTATCCCGGTACTTTCTAGAAAGTCTTATCTTCGTCTGTCTCTATTTCCGTCCTCAGCGTGTGTTGGCATGACTTTCCTTACAGCTCTGTTCTCTGTACCCGTCGTCATTGTCACTATCTGTCGCAATTAGCTAGCGAGAGGCAGGCACCAGGGGGCTGTGCCACCCGCCTTCCTGCGCGGGGTGGGTTGCAGGAAGGCGGGTGGCACAGCTGCGTCCCATCACTATAACACGCTCCCCGCAGACTTAGAGAGATTGACTAATGCAATTTAGCCATTCACTTGTATTCCCTTTCAGAGCGGGGAGAGCGGAGAAGGATGCACACACACATGCACACAAACACACACACAATACACACACACACAGGAGGGGGGGGACGCCCGGGGAAGAAGTAATTTCCTTAAGAGGTGTGGGGAGAGGAGGAAGGAGCAATCTGATTGGCCTTCAGATTAGCGTGGCGGCGGGGGGAGGTCAGAGGTTCATCTGCTCCTTCGACCGTGTCCGCTGCAAGGAGGAAGTACCAGTCATCCCTTCATCTCGCTCTCAATCTGTCCCTCTCACCTCTCCCTCTCTCTTTTTAACTCTGACTTACTCTTTGAAATGCCCTCTAGAATCCTGTCCCTCTCCACACAGCAGCAGCAACAGTGTAATTTAATAATCCAAGATCAACCTCTCCATTTCAAATCATAGCTGTACTTTTTCATTTGATGTAATCATTAATATAATATAATGATAAAGAGGAAGTTTCTGAGCCTATTTCGAGTAATTCCTGTCCTAGAAAGAAAATCCTTGTTTTAGGCTCCACCTCGAAGACTGACACAGGCTGCTAATACATATTCAGGAATTGGGGGTGGGAACGTTGTGGTGATTTCCAGGTGTAGCAGAGAAATGACAACAAATAGGCCACTGACTGAAGCTGTCAGTGTAATTAGCTAGCATGCTAAGCTAACCTTAGCCAGCTAATGAAAGTTGTGAAAAAGTCGATTTCTACTGGTGTGGGAGTTTAACCCTTTCTTATTTTTTACTTTTCACACTATTGTGTTGATTGCCGACCTCAGCCATACTCTACCAGATCAGATATCATCTTTTTCACATAGTCCTCTCTAGCCTGGTTCCAGTAACTATGGTGGATGGGCTTGGCTCTAGTTTGTCCTAGCCAACCTTCCAGGGGCCTGATTCTTACCTCTCTGACTGTCCTTGACACTGAACTGAACACCACATTACTTCCCACCCCAGTGCCTCTAGTAAAAGTCACCTCTGACACATTATTTGCCAATTAGAAGGTCTCTCCACTGCCACACCGCCCCTCGTGCCCGAACATCACAAGGTTGTCACTACATTCTCCAACGCTCTGTTGCCTTCTGTATGGGAGATGGGACTCTGAATACCCAGGACAAAGTGCTCAGAATAAGGCCCTGACATTGAAAAGGGATGACGGAGAGAGGGCCAGTCTCTGTATTGAATTCGCACCTTGGAAAGTAAATGGATGGCAAATGGGTGCATATGGTAACGGGGCCTCTCCTCCCCTCCTCTCCCCTTTTCTCTCCCCTCCTCTCCCCTTTTCTCTCCCCTCCTCTCCTCTCCCCTTTTCTCTCCCCTCCTCTCCCCTCCTCTCCTCTCCCCTTTTCTCTCCCCTCCTCTCCCCTCCTCTCCTCTCCCCTTTTCTCCCCCCTCCTCTCCCCTCCTCTCCTCTCCCCTTTTCTCTCCCCTCCTCTCCCCTCCTCTCCTCTCCCCTTTTCTCTCCCCTTTTCTCTCCCCTCCCCTCCTCCCCCTCCTCTCCTCTCCCCTCTCCTGTCACCTCTCCTCTCCTCTCCCCTCCTCCCCCCTCCTCTCCTCTCCCCTTTTCTCTCCCCTCCTCCCCCTCCTCTCCTCTCCCCTCTCCTCTCCCCTCCTCCCCTTTCCTCTCCTCTCCCCTTTTCTCTCCCCTCCTCCCCCTTCCTCTCTTCTCCCCTTTTCTCTCCCCTCCTCCTCCCACCTCTCCTCTCCCCTTTTCTCTCACCTCCTCACCCCTCCTCTCCTCTCCCTACCTCTCTCCTCCCCTCCTCCCCCTTCATCTCCCCTTTCCTCCCCTCGTCTCCCTTCCTCTCCCCTCTCCTCCCCTCCTCTCCCTACCTCTCCGCTCCTCTCCTTCCTCTCCTCTCCTCTCATCTCCTCCCCTCCCCTTCCTCTCCCCTCCTCTCATCTCCTCCTCTCCTCTCCTCCCCTTCCTCACCCCTCCCCTCATCTCCTCCTCTCCTCTCCTCCCCTTCCTCTCC
Organism: Oncorhynchus mykiss; assembly: GCF_013265735.2. Classification (NCBI taxonomy): domain Eukaryota; kingdom Metazoa; phylum Chordata; class Actinopteri; order Salmoniformes; family Salmonidae; genus Oncorhynchus; species Oncorhynchus mykiss. The sequence goes on along the minus strand of NC_048583.1, from coordinate 10,377,205 downwards.
CCTCCCCTCTCCTCCTCTCCTCCAGGAGTTGGACTGACATTACCCCTGTTAGTTGGTTGGTTGCAGCTTCACAAGGAAGAGGGAAAGTGATTTTATTTTTTAAAAGGGAGGAATAAGTGCTTGGGTCACACTTGTGATTCCCAACCCTCGGTGCCGTGTAGCTTTTTTGGTAGCATTACACATCTTGAAGCCTCCGTCTTCAATGGTGAAGTCTCTTCTACTACTATCGGAGCGCTACAGCTTATTACTATTGAGTGACTTCCTTCCAGAACGCTAGCGTGGCCTCTAAGAGAAGAAGCAACGGCAGCGAACTGCGAATAGCTGTTTGAGGCGTACGGCTTTTTCCGGCTTTCTCACCCAGCGACTGCCAGCACACTGATAAGAGTATTAAAGCTGTTTTTTGGTTGCCGCGTGATTGCTGCTAATAGCTACTCTAGGAAGAAATATGAAGAGGAGTGTAAGGGTTTAATTTGAATGGGGTTTAATAGGAGAAGATGGTGAGGCAAAGTTTGGGGAGTCAACCATCTTCCCTTTCCTTCACTGCTCTATCATAAACAAACAATTCAAATGGGAATCAAATTCAATGAAGCAATTGTTTAATAATGAAAGAATCAGTTAATGGGCTGACCTGAGATCTCTTATATTCTTCATTTTCTAAGTCTTGGAGAGAGAGATGTGGAAAGAGCGATAGAGAGAGAGATGCGGCTCTTGGAAGATGAGGCAAACAGCAATCTTATCTATCGCAGACACTGTTATTGATTATGGGATTTGCAGCACAGGCCACATGAAAATACGTTTTTTGAAGGGTTAGAGTTTTGTCTTTGGGTTTTTCCTCGGTATCAAAGTTTGTTTAGAACCAAACCACATCGTCTGGTTGATGTTTGTGAAACTTAGAAATGTCTTTGAAGGTGTATGTGATCATTTTCAGTATGTCATGATGGTTGATACTGTATGTCTCTCTTTCTCTCTCCACCTCCTCCCTCTCACCCCCTGTCTCCCCCCGCCTCTCTCTCTCTCTCTCTACCCTCCTTCTCCCTTCCCCCTCTCCCTGTCACCCTCCACCTCCTCCCTCTCTCCCAGTCTTTAAGAACCCGGTTTGTAAGGTCTACAAGTTCCAGACGGTGGATAGTAAATGGATGCTGGTGAGAGAGCAGATGGAGGAGTGTACTCTGTCCTTCAGCATCCCCAGACAGCTCCTCCACCTCTACATCCAGGAAGACATGAGGAGGTAAGAACCCATCTAGGATCAGTTGAGCCTTTACTGAACCAATGGGAGGGACAAAGCAAAACCTGACCTTGGAACAGTATTTCATATGGGATAATGACTTGTCTTTATAAGCACAGTGATTTGTGAGAAATAAACAGCAGCTGATTGAGGATCAGGTAAGACCAAATTTAACCACTGGAGGTAGACATCAACACTGACCTCGGATCAGTACATAGGGAGAGCACAGACCTAAGATCTATTGTAACAGCCTTACTCTAAGCCTAAATCTAACCACTAGGAGGTACATTGCATTCATTTGAATAGGGGCACTATAGCTCTGGGCCTGCCTACATTAACAGGCCTATTTCAGAGATGTAAATGGTTGTTCAAGAGCTATACTTAGAGAGGATTGAATTATTCAGGTCTGTTTAACACTTCAAAAGGGGATTGTTGTACGCCTGCACACTAGTCAACCAGCAACACACACACACACAGATGTACACGTGCATACAGGCACACAGACGTTTGCACACACACACACACACACACACATGCAGAGAGGGACACAGAGAGAGAGAGAGAGAGAGAGAGAGCAAGAGAGAGATAAACACACACACCAACTCTCCCCAACACTGCGTTGTTCTGAACAAAGTCCTGGAGCTTTATCGAGCTGAGAGTGGCTTTGAGGAAGATGAAGGTACTGTGTCGCTAATTGACTCTGCTCTTAATCTTGTCAGCTAATTAGTGGTCAAAGTGGCCACAAGATGATGAGGAAAAAGGGATGTGTATTGTAACCAAAATGATTCCAGATGACGTTTGAATCCCCCAGAATGTTCCTAGTGCAGTGTTAATGGGACATTATACTCAACAGACATTCAAGTTTGTCAGATGTTTTCATACCTCAATAGTAGTCTGATGATTTTGACATCTGGAAACATCTGACAAAATTAGATTTGGGAGTTTAATGTCCCTTCTTTAACCACAGTTAACCCTCATTAACCGTCAGTTAACCCTCCCTTGGCAGGTCCAGTTTTGCCATTGTACTCAATAAAGGAAAGGTTAAGATCCTGCCAGTGAATAGATTATCCTAATCAGTTTATAAGAGAGAAGCCACTGTGATGGGTAAGAGGATCTCAGTGTTCTCTTCCCTCAGGGGCCCTATGAGCGTCTGTCAGGACAGATCGTTCCTCAACACGCCCGCCGTCCCCTAGCAATCCCTCATAATCCCCCGCCCGTCATATAGTCCCAAGCGGTCGATCTCATGGTCAGCGGCAGTATCCCAAATGACTCCCTATTCCCTTCATAGTGCCCTACGAGCCCTGGTCAAAAGTAGTGCACTTTAAAGGATAGGCTTCCATTTGGAACACATGGAGTGTCCCCATCGGCCCACTAGTTTGGAATCCCAAGTCATTAAACTAGATTAGAACATTCTCAGGCCAAGGTTTCCCTCAAGTTCTAGATTAGAACATTCTCAGACCAAGGTTTCTCTCAAGTTCTAAATTATAACATTCTCAGACCAAGGTTTCTCTCAAATTCCAAATTAGAACATTCTCAGACCAAGGTTTCTCTCAAATTCTAGATTAGAACATTCTCAGACCAAGGTTTCTCTCAAATTCCAAATTAGAACATTCTCAGACCAAGGTTTCTCTCAAATTCTAGATTAGAACATTCTCAGACCAAGGTTTCCCTCCAGTTCCCACCCTTAAAAGCTATTATTTAAGCCTTGTTATTACCTGGTCTATTGCCTCTAGACTCTAACCTCTCTTGATACTTGCAGTCTGAGTAGAACAATACTTTAAAGCTAGAGTCCTTCATTGAAAGTATAACAAAGCCTTCACCCCACCTCTGTTTAGGTAAATAGCTACGGGATGGAGAAATGTAACGACTCTTAAATTCATAGACGGAGCTATGGATGCAAGGACTGACCCTCCATATTTTGGAGGCAGGGACTGACCATAAAAATGATAGTGTTTTGAGGCTGTACAGCATTTGTTTATGTTTGCATTGGTTACAAACATTCAAGTAAAACAAGCTTATATTTGGGGTTCTGATGGTGTATGACAGTTGAACTAAGCTCATGAGGCATTTAGATGTTCTCTTGTTCAGGAATCAATGGTTACATATCGTTCATTTGTAAATTATGGCTATAGCAATTAAGGACTATTCAGAAAACGATCTCGATCCGTCACTATACAATGGGTGTGTATGACACATGTTCAAAAACACAAGTACGTTATTGAGTTTGTTTACCACACACATCAATGTATATCTATTATTCACTACCAGGTAGATAGGGAGTTTAAGAGCTTGTTTGTAATCCTCTTTAAACGATTTCAGGCGTTCTAGCTACCTCTTAGTTCTGTGTAAAAACTCAATCAGGCTTTACCCTTTTAATGATTAAGATACGCCTTTTAAGGCTGTGAAGTGACACACACACACACACACACACACACACACACACACACACACACACACACACACACACGCTGTGAAGTGGCATAGTCTCCTTCCCCGGCATCACTTTATGCTAATAGTGGCATCTTTTTTTCTCCTCTCTTCATCCCTCGTTCCCTTTGATGTTGACAGCCATGTTCCAACCTTATCAACATGCCTGTTTAATCTTTGTCCTTGTGTGTGGGTGTATAGCTCTTGTGTGGCTCTTTGTGTGTGAGTGACTGTGTGTGTGAGTGACTGTGTGTGTGAGTGACTGTGTGTGTGAGTGACTGTGTGTGTGAGTGACTGTGTGTGTGAGTGTCCCAATTATGGATGTGTGTGTGGGCGTTAAATAATATTTCCCCTTTTCTTTAATGAATTGATCTGATTGTTTCATGAATTCCGAGCTACGCCTACACTCCTTCCCCATTCAACAAGGAGGAAGTGAGCTGATCATCTTCTGCTCCTGTGAACTAAAGAGTGTCACAGCGGTCTGCCTTTGGTTGGTGGTTGATACTACGGCCTCTCTACACTACATTTCAGTAAAGCACAGTATATGGAAATCAGTAGGCTATAGTTCTCTATGTACTTGAACGTCTACAGTAAAGGAGGCAGGTTGGGATGTAAAGAAGGAGGCTTCTGTTTGTGAGTCGTCTCACGCAGGTTATATTGACCCCAGGCCCAAAGCTCTTGGTGATTAAATTGAACAGACCACTATAACACAGCATGAAATAAAGTCTCTCACATGACAGGTCTTTGCTCTTTGGAAAATGTATTCTGTACCCCTCATCTGTCCAAGTCAGTTTGAACATAACAGCTCTCTCTCTCTCTCTCTCTCTCTCTCTCTCTCTCTCTCTCTCTCTCTCTCTCTCTCTCCCATTTTCTTTCTTCTGCTTGCCTGTCTGAGGCCTCTGTCTACTTTTGCCCTCATTCCCTACTGTGCCTTGTTCTTCAAGTCTCAGTCTCTCGCTCATGTCAATCTTCCCTGCATTTGTCTCTCTCACTCTTTCTCGCTCTCCTTCATCTTCCCTACTCAGTGTCCCTCTTAAGGCCTGTGACTCATTGTCACCCCTCCCCCCGTCTATCCCTCTCTTCCCCTCTCTCTATCTCACTGGCGTAACGCAGTTTCTCTGCCCCCCCCCCCCCCCCCCCCCGCAAGGTCAGAGTTTCATTATGCAGTGTACTATCTATAGCTTTCTACCACATCTCCCTCCCTCCTTCATCTTCCCTATTCATTGTCCCTCTTAAGGCTTGTGACTCAGTCTCCCCCTACCCCCCGGCACACACACTGTTGTTCACCCACTGACCCCCAACCACCGCTGTCTGCCCAGCATCAAAATAACCTGTCTGGGCTGGCTGACGCCTCTTGATACACAAATAACAGTGGTTTAGACAGAAGAATATGGATTACACTGAATGGCTGCAATCTGCTGAAGAGCATGGGTATGGTGTTTGACAAAGTGGCTATAGCGCTGGAATCAGACGGCATCATAGAGAGAGCATCACACACACACGCACGCACCGCACGCACACACACACACACACACACACACACACACACTGCATTCTCTCATGAGCATTAGAGCCCTCTCCAAACCCAAGTGGATGGCTGGGTTAGAACAATATGTTTGATTGGAGCATCGAGGCCTCATGGAGTGGGTCTACTTTAAACCTCACTACGCCAACCCCCACGAAATGACACCTATCTGAACGTCCCCATCTCCTACTCTGCGAGAGGGCCAATATCATTATCTCTGTCAGCAGTGGTGTCGGATTACCATACAGAACAAAGAGAAATAATCATTTTTTTCTCCCTCTTCTACCCCAAACTGATACTGGAGAATATTTTTGTCCTGTTTTAAAAAGAAATCGGGTGCCTTTTGTGCGCTGACTAATTTACAAAGATGCTAATCTTCTGGTTGAAAGTGTTAAAGCTACACGGGACGGCTTTGAGTCGGGAACTTTACATGGGAACTCATCATTGTTCTCTGAGGAAATCTCCACACAATTAAGGGTGGCTGATCTTAGCTCTTAATGAGATTCCGGAATGAGATACTGAAGTTCTCTTTTTACGGAATATTCTGGAAGCGAAAAGTCGGAAGCCCACCTGGTTTGGCTAGATAAGTCCCTATTACTTATGGTAATCAAAATTAATGGGGTAGTTACTCTATTTTACATGTTTAGATATTTGTTTTGTTACTTGAAATCAGTCTATGGACAAGGACTGCAATCCACGCTGGTTTAGTTGAGCTAGCCACTGTCAAGAAATGCTAATAAGGAAACAAATACATAAATATGTAAAATCATGGAACTATCCCTTTAACTGTCTCCCATGATGTTGAATCAATGCTCCCTATGGCCGTTACCCACAACTCACCTGTGGAGCATAGCCGCACAGCGTCTTGGTCACAGAGCAATCTGTTCCACCACTAGGTCTGCCACAGAGCTTATTTACAGCAGGTCCTTACTCTCCGGGATCCTTGGGATGTCCCTACCCTATTGAAGTTGAAATTTAAAATGGTTAGGGCTAGGGTTTAGGGTAGGGACGTCCCAAGGACCCCAGATAGCACTACTTATGTTAACTACCGTAGAGAGAGGGTACACTTTAAGGTGGAAAGGGGGGTCAAGGAGAAAGGTTAACTGCACTTGGGCAGCATGGCACTATCTATCTGGCTAAGTTTACTTCTGTGCCATTCTCAATTGGGTTTCGTGAGGCGAGAGGGTGGAGGGTGGTGATACAGTGCCTTGCGAAAGTATTCGGCCCCCTTGAACTTTGCGACCTTTTGCCACATTTCAGGCTTCAAACATAAAGATAAAACTGTATTTTTTTGTGAAGAATCAACAACAAGTGGGACACAATCATGAAGTGGAACGACATTTATTGGATATTTCAAACTTTTTTAACAAATCAAAAACTGAAAAATTGGGCGTGCAAAATTATTCAGCCCCCTTAAGTTAATACTTTGTAGCGCCACCTTTTACTGCGATTACAGCTGTAAGTCGCTTGGGGTATGTCTCTATCAGTTTTGCACATCGAGAGACTGACATTTTTTCCCATTCCTCCTTGCAAAACAGCTCGAGCTCAGTGAGGTTGGATGGAGAGCATTTGTGAACAGCAGTTTTCAGTTCTTTACACAGATTCTCAATTGGATTCAGGTCTGGACTTTGACTTGGCCATTCTAACACCTGGATATGTTTATTTTTGAACCATTCCATTGTAGATTTTGCTATATGTTTTGGATCATTGTCTTGTTGGAAGACAAATCTCCGTCCCAGTCTCAGGTCTTTTGCAGACTCCATCAGGTTTTCTTCCAGAATGGTCCTGTATTTGGCTCCATCCATCTTCCCATCAATTTTAACCATCTTCCCTGTCCCTGCTGAAGAAAAGCAGGCCCAAACCATGATGCTGCCACCACCATGTTTGACAGTGGGCATGGTGTGTTCAGGGTGATGAGCTGTGTTGCTTTTACGCCAAACATAACGTTTTGCATTGTTGCCAAAAAGTTCAATTTTGGTTTCATCTGACCAGAGCACCTTCTTCCACATGTTTGGTGTGACTCCCAGGTGGCTTGTGGCAAACTTTAAACGACACTTTTTATGGATATCTTTAAGAAATGGCTTTCTTCTTGCCACTCTTCCATAAAGGCCAGATTTGTGCAATATACGACTGATTGTTGTCCTATGGACAGAGTCTCCCACCTCAGCTGTAGATCTCTGCAGTTCATCCAGAGTGATCATGGGCCTCTTGGCTGCATCTCTGATCAGTCTTCTCCTTGTATGAGCTGAAAGTTTAGAGGGACGGCCAGGTCTTGGTAGATTTGCAGTGGTCTGATACTCCTTCCATTTCAATATTATCGCTTGCACAGTGCTCCTTGGGATGTTTAAAGCTTGGGAAATCTTTTTGTATCCAAATCCAGCTTTAAACTTCTTCACAACAGTATCTCGGACCTGCCTGGTGTGTTCCTTGTTCTTCATGATGCTCTCTGCGCTTTTAACGGACCTCTGAGACTATCACAGTGTAGGTGCATTTATACGGAGACTTGATTACACACAGGTGGATTGTATTTATCATCATTAGTAATTTAGGTCAACATTGGATCATTCAGAGATCCTCATCGAACTTCTGGAGAGAGTTTGCTGCACTGAAAGTAAAGGGGCTGAATAATTTTGCACGCCCAATTCTTCAGTTTTTGATTTGTTAAAAAAGTTTGAAATATCCAATAAATGTCGTTCCACTTAATGATTGTGTCCCACTTGTTGTTGATTCTTCACAAAAAAATACAGTTTTATATCTTTATGTTTGAAGCCTGAAATGTGGCAAAAGGTCGCAAAGTTCAAGGGGGCCGAATACTTTTGCAAGGTACTGTAGATGATTTGATATGTTTGCAAATGTCTCTTAATCTCTCACAAAAACACATCATGCGAACATGTCGATCGATGATATGTTTGCAAATTAATTAGAATAGATCAATCAGTCTGATAACATATTCTTATAGTGGCTAATTGACATTTTAGTGAGTCTGATTAGCAGCACCACACTGTCTGTAGTCTGAGAAACATTGGATCCGTTGTCAAGAATAACACATCTCTATTAAAGCAAATAGCCCATCGAAACCCCCTATGTATCATTGAGATCAAGACCTTCTTTACAGTGGATAGTACAGGCACCGTGTCTCATATCACGTCGGATCACAGCCATTCAGATGGTAACTACGACCTAGCGGGCTAAGGCGGTGGCCTGGGTATCAGCTTGGACGCCTCCGGCAACGGGTGGTTATTTCCTCGGCAATTACCTCAGTTTACCTCGGGCCCCTAATGGCAACGTGTAGGGGTATTTTGGCCCTCCGGCTACACGCCTCACACGCACGCCTCTCTATGAGATGAATCCGGTTGCCGTGGCGATCGACTCCGACAAACTAGAGAAGAGGGCTAGATAGAGGGGTTCATTATTGGTTAATGGGATCTGGGTGGTAGGATGTCTCTGACTGGGAGAAGAGAAGAAGGGGTGATGTTGGTACGAGTGGATAAGTGGACAAAATGGCTTCTAGCCTGAGGGTGGGATTTGTTTCATAATGATCAGTCTATCGACTAAGCAGTGAGGCTCAGGGATGGGGTAAATGGTGTGTGTGTGTGTGTGCGCATTTGTGTGTAGGCGCCCATCTGTGTGTGTGCGTGCGTGCGTGCGTGCGTGTGTGTGTGTGTGTGTGTGTGTGTGTGTGTGTGTGTGTGTGTGTGTGTGTGTGTGTGTGTGTGTGTGTGCGTGCGTGTGTGTGTGCATGTGTGTGTGTGTGTGTGTTCCTGCATGCATCAGAGAGGTGTTAAACGGTCTGTTAATACACTCGCCACTGTGACAGTTAGGGTCATATGACTCAAACCAGAAGACAATGAACAGCATTAGTCACAGTGGAGGCAATCTAACCGTGCTATTGGCCATGAGCCAGCACAACAGCATTAGATGATGCAGGGGGTCATAGAATAGGTTCAGTCTTGCTGGATAATACTGTACGTGGTTGTGTTGAACCTGCCAAAGCAATCTTTATGAATGTCTTGATTTACAAAATACATGCATGTACTCTGTAATGATCTGTATCCTCTCAGTGACATTCCTGTATATCTCTACCCAGTAAAGACAGAACAGGGATATGCGCTCCTTCCTGGCCACTGTGCTTCTGCTTATGTCTCTGCTTGCTCGGCCGGGCTTTACAAATAAAATGTATTGATTGATTTACTGTCTCTCTCTCTGTTCTTACTCTGTCGCTCTCCTTACTTTCTCTCTCCCTTTCTGTGTCAGTGGGATATGAGTTTGATTGAACTGAGCCGACAGAGTCCGGTTGAGAAATTCCTTGTACTCCGTAACGTTCCATGTATCTCTCATTGACATTCCCTGTGGATCCCCTGTCATTCCAGGATACAGGAGCTGAGGGACCTTGGGGAATTGTCTCCCCACTGGGACAACCTGAGGAAGGAGGTGATTGGCCGTTATGGACAGGTGATAGCTGCCTACCAGGAGACCCTGGCTGAGCTCAATAAGATCACTGGTAAGACTTACTACATGCACACAGGCAAGCATGGACACACACAGAGTCACTATACGCACACACATATTTACACTATGCACACACACTGCTTCATGCCCTATACCATGCTATAATGCTCTCTACCTCTCTTAAAAGGGTAGAGGTACCCTTGGGAAGAAGCGAGCATTTCTGAAATCCCTCTCTGTGAACACCCCTGCTGAATCGTCTTATTTGGGTTTTTGTTTGGCCTTTTCTTGTTTTTGTTTACCACATTGCCAACGTTTCTGTAATTGCCGATGTTTCACGTTTCGCCCTTGTCACCAAGACAAACACATGTTCCTCCGTCTCCAGTGGACTGGGATGCAGTGGATACCTTTGTACTTATCATTGCTTGGTAAAGAGGTGGAGGCAATGACTTATCAATGGCCCGAGCACTGCCCAGATAATCCCTACCATTGTGTCCCTGACTTGTCTTAGTGCTGCTGCAAATGTACATCGAATCAAGTTTACTTAGTCACATGCCGAATACAACAGGTTCACCTTACAGTGAAATGCTTACATACAAGCCCCTAACCAACAATGCATGTTTAAAAAATACAAATAAGAATAAGAAAAGTAAGAAGTAGTTAAACCGCAGCAGTAAAATAACAATAGCGAGACTATATACAGGGGGTACCTGTAGAGAGTCAATGTGCGGGGGCACCGGTTAGTCAAGGTATGTACATGTAGCAGCGGCGCAAATGAGAGGGGGGGGGGGGGGGGGGGCAATGCAAATAGTCTATGTAACTATTTGATTAGATGTTCAGGAGTCTCATGGTTTGGGGGTAGAAGCTGTTTAGAAGCCTCTTGGTCCTAGACTTGGTGCTCCGGTACTGCTTGCCGTGCGGTAGCAGAGGGAACAGTCTGTGACTTGGGTGGCTGGAGTCTTTTACAATTTGTAGGGCCTTCCTCTGGTATAGAGGACCTGGATGGCAGGAAGTTTGGCCCCAGTGATGTACTGAGCTGTACGCACTACCCTCTGTAGTGCCTTGCGGTCGGAGGCCAAGCAGTTGCCATACCAGGAAGTGACATAACCAGTCAGGATGCTCTCGATGGTGCAGCTGTAGAACCTTTTGAGGATCTGAGGACTCATGGCAAATCTTTTCAGTCTCCTGAGGGGGAATAGGTTTTGTCGAATGAGAATGGGGGTGTGCTCGGTCCTCCTTTTCCTGTAGTCCACAATCATCTCCTTTGTCTTGATCATGTTGACGGGGAGGTTGTTGTCCTGGCACCACACAGCCAGGTCTCTGAGCTCCTCCCTATAGACTTTCTCGTCGTTGATCAGGCCTACCACTGTTGTGTCATCTGCAAATGATGGTGTTGGAGTCGTGCCTGGCTGTGCAGTCATGAGTGAACAGGGAGTGAGCACGCATCCTTGAGGGGCCCCTATGTTGACGATCAGCGTAGCAAATGTGTTGTTACCTACCCTTACCACCTGGGGGCGGCCTGTCAGGAAGTCCAGGATCCAGTTGCAGAGGGAGGTGTTTAGTCACAGTGTCCTTAGCTTATTGAGGGTACTACGGTGTTGAACCTTGAGCTGTAGTCAATGAATAGCATTCTCACATACAGTAGGTGTTCCTTTTGTCCAGGTGGGAGCAGGCAGTGTGAGGTGCAATAGAGATTGCATCTTCTGTGGATCTATTAGGGCAGTATGCAAATTGGAGTGGGTCTAGGGTTTCTGAGATAATGGTGTTGATGTAAGCCATGACCAGCCTTTCAAAGCTACAGACGTGAGTGCTACGGGTCGGTAGTCATTTAGGCAGGTTACCTTAGTGTAAGGGTAGGAATCACGGCCTGGATTCGAACCAGGTACTATAGTGACACCTCTTGCACTGAGGTACAGTGCCTTAGACCGCTGCACCACTCGGGAGTATAAGAGATCATACCAGAGGTTTTGTAGTGATTCCTATGTTGAAGATGAAAATAATATTTGCTGGTCTTTGGTGTGTAATGCAGCCAGACACTACACTTTTATGAAATTGCTTATTCCAGTTACTAATAAGCGTGCACCCAGCCCTATATAAAACAGAACAACATATTTTATATACAGACAGTCAATGTCACATATCAAGATGAACTCATCTGACTAATGTTTGAATAATTGATACGTGTCGATTAGATCCAGAATTTAATCCGGGGTAAAAAATGACACTGGGTGAGGACTGAGGCCTTGGGGACCGATGACCACCTCGAGTCACCTTTGTTTCTTCTTTACGACTTCCCTTCATCCTGGAGAGCAGAAAACACACTCTCCAGTGTTTCTGTCTTCTGCTGCATTAGTTTCCATAGCAACAAAGTTTCTACAAGGGTTAAGGGGGATAATGAAGAATTACGTGATAATCATTTTGTTGACAAGGGGAAGCTGATTGAGTGCTACTCTGTGTGTGTGTGTGTGTGCGTGCGGGGGGGAGGGGGGGGGGGGGGGGCTTCATCTGATATTGATAGGGTTTACACGCTTATCCTGCTGATTCATACTGACAAGATGCAGAACAAAACTTAGACACTCTATCTGTTTGGCTGAATCACACACACACACACACACACACGCACACACACACACACACACACACACACACACACACACACACACACACACACACACACACACACCCACCTACATACATCCACTCTGTTGCACAAAATGACAGATATTATTTGGCACTATCAAATTATCTATATCTGTCCTCGACCAAATTCAATAGACTTCCACAACACGATACTTGATGGGTCACAGCGCGAGCCATAACAACTCTCTCTCAATTTCTCTCTCTTTCTCTCACTCTATCCCTCCCCCATCCCTCTATCGACCCTCTATCCCAGCTTCCTTGGGTCCCAGCGGCCATAGTATCCTGATGGAGGGATAGATTTTTTCTCCCACACCTCTCATTCCATAATGAGATATTTGTCAAGGTGTTTTTTCCCTGCGAACCTCTGATGAGTGACGATGGCCACACACACACACACACACACACACACACACACACACACACACACACACACACACACACACACACACACACACACCATCTAGTAAGTAGAGGGCAAATCGGCGTGGGTTGAGATGCTTCATGACAGCTCTCCCTGCATGGCCAGATGCTGCATTGTGTGATGATCAAGTTAGCTGGTAGCCGTTGGACACCGTGCAGCAGAAGAGGCGGCCCTCGCAGCCTATAATCCAGCACCGCATTAAGTCGGCGCAGTGACAGACAACGCTAAACGAGCCGGGCAGAGAAGGCAGCAAGCAGGTTAAGTATTGATACCTAATGTGATTAAAGGAAAGGTGAGGAGTGGGAGGATAGAGAGATGTAAGAAAGATGGAGAGAGAAAGAGGTGTGTATGTGGTGGCTAGTTGCAATGTTACAAGTGAGAGGGTGAGAAAGTGGGGGAGAGGGAAAGTGAGATTGAAGAGGAGGAGGGAGGATGGACGCACTGCGTTGTGTACCAGTGGTCTGTGGGGGTTTAAGGAGGATGGACGCACTGCGTTGTGTACCAATAGTCTGTAAGGGTTTGAGGAGGATGGACGCACTGCGTTGTGTACCAATAGTCTGTGGGGGTTTGAGGAGGATGGACGCACTGCGTTGTGTACCAATAGTCTGTAAGGGTTTGAGGAGGATGGACGCACTGCGTTGTGTACCAATAGTCTGTAAGGGTTTGAGGAGGATGGACGCACTGCGTTGTGTACCAATAGTCTGTGGGGGTTTGAGGAGGATGGACGCACTGCGTTGTGTACCAGTAGCCTGTCGGGGGTTTGAGGAGGATGGACGCACTGCGTTGTGTACCAATAGTCTGTAAGGGTTTGAGGAGGATGGACGCACTGCGTTGTGTACCAATAGTCTGTGGGGGTTTGAGGAGGATGGACGCACTGCGTTGTGTACCAATAGTCTGTGGGGGTTTGAGGAGGATGGATGCACTACGTTGTGTACCAGTAGCCTGTGGGGGGTTTGAGGAGGATGGACGCACTGCGTTGTGTACCAGTAGCCTGTCGGGGGTTTGAGGAGGATGGACGCACTGCGTTGTGTACCAATAGTCTGTGGGGGTTTGAGGAGGATGGACGCACTGCGTTGTGTACCAATAGTCTGTAAGGGTTTGAGGAGGATGGACGCACTGCGTTGTGTACCAATAGTCTGTGGGGGTTTGAGGAGGATGGACGCACTGCGTTGTGTACCAATAGTCTGTGGGGGTTTGAGGAGGATGGACGCACTGCGTTGTGTACCAATAGTCTGTAAGGGTTTGAGGAGGATGGACGCACTGCGTTGTGTACCAATAGTCTGTGGGGGTTTGAGGAGGATGGACGCACTGCGTTGTGTACCAATAGTCTGTGGGGGTTTGAGGAGGATGGACGCACTACGTTGTGTACCAATAGTCTGTGGGGGTTTGAGGAGGATGGACGCACTGCGTTGTGTACCAATAGTCTGTGGGGGTTTGAGGAGGATGGATGCACTGCGTTGTGTACCAGTAGTCTGTGGGGGTTTAAGGAGGATGGACGCACTGCGTTGTGTACCAATAGTCTGTGGGGGTTTGAGGAGGATGGATGCACTGCGTTGTGTACCAGTAGTCTGTGGGGGGTTTGAGGAGGATGGATGCACTACGTTGTGTACCAGTAGCCTGTGGGGGGTTTGAGGAGGATGGACGCACTGCGTTGTGTACCAGTAGTCTGTCGGGGGTTTGAGGAGGATGGACGCACTGCGTTGTGTACCAATAGTCTGTAAGGGTTTGAGGAGGATGGACGCACTGCGTTGTGTACCAGTAGCCTGTCGGGGGTTTGAGGAGGATGGACGCACTGCGTTGTGTACCAATAGTCTGTGGGGGTTTGAGGAGGATGGACGCACTGCGTTGTGTACCAATAGTCTGTAAGGGTTTGAGGAGGATGGACGCACTGCGTTGTGTACCAATAGTCTGTGGGGGTTTGAGGAGGATGGACGCACTGCGTTGTGTACCAATAGTCTGTGGGGGTTTGAGGAGGATGGACGCACTACGTTGTGTGCCAGTAGCCTGTGGGGGTTTGAGGAGGATGGACGCACTACGTTGTGTACCAGTAGCCTGTGGGGGTTTGAGGAGGATGGACTCACTGCGTTGTGTACCAGTAGCCTGTGGGGGGTTTGAGGAGGATGGACGCACTACGTTGTGTACCAATAGTCTGTGGGGGTTTGAGGAGGATGGACGCACTGCGTTGTGTACCAATAGTCTGTGGGGGTTTGAGGAGGATGGACGCACTACGTTGTGTGCCAGTAGCCTGTGGGGGTTTGAGGAGGATGGACGCACTACGTTGTGTACCAGTAGCCTGTGGGGGTTTGAGGAGGATGGACTCACTGCGTTGTGTGCCAGTAGTCTGTGGGGATTTGTGCCTGTAGTCTGGGGGGTGGGGTTTGAGTGAATAAATCCTCTTCCACAGTTTCAAAAACAAAACGGGTGTTTTCCTTTTATTCATACTTATTAAGCTGGAATGACCCCAGCATACTTCAGATGCTCTAATAATTCATTCATTCATCATCTCTCCCACTCCTATTGTTTGCCGGCCGGCGAATTAGAAGCTTGGTTAAATCCGTTAGTGAATGTTTGTTGGCCTTCCTACGCCATCGGTCAGCTACAGTGAAGACCCGTCTGTCACTCGCTCTTCAACCATGGTGACGGCCTAAGAGCAAAGTCCCCCTTCTAGACTAAATAGTCTTGTTGTATTGTTACAGAGGCGCCTGAGGGATGAAGTAGTGTGTGAGCTGTGTCGCCAGTGTGTGAGCCACTGTAGTCCTGTATATTGTAGACAGTCTACAGACACCACCAGTGTGTTTCCAGTTCCTCCACTGTGGGAGCTCTAAGTTGCCTGCTATTTTAATGAAAGGAAATCCTCGGATACACTCTGAGAGAATTCCCTGAGCCACCCCAAAAAATGTATCCCTGTCTGCACCGCACAAGAGGAGTGGAGGGAGAATAGGAAAAATGTTAAATGCACAAATCAGTCCCAGCATCAATCTGAACCCCGGCCTCCCGTCCCGGCGGTGGTTATTTGGGAGTCTTGTTTGCTGTGCCAAGTGTGTCCTGAGGCGGCTTGAGCCTGTGAACGCTGACGCTTTCGCTGTGTTCCTCTGCTTTCCTCAGCACCAGCCCCCCCCCCACTGTTAAGCTTCTTTAAAGTCTATGCTGCTAGCTAGCTACCGGGCCTGATTGGATGCTGCTGCTGCTACTACTGCTACATATTGGCTTTTTCATTTGGAAGGATGTGTGATACTGCATTGGAAAAGGTTTTTGAACTCTCCAGATGGTTGAAATGGCCCTAATCAAAGACGATATTGACTATGTTCATGGATGGATTGGTACAGGAAGGAGAAGGTACTTTCTGCCACCATCTGTAATCGTTAGTGGATTGAACAACCGTTTCTGAAGTTAGCGATCCAAAGGCACCCCATAATGTGTCTCCAGGCTGACAGAGACAGATCCTGCATCCCACTGCTGGCTTGCCTCTGAAGCTAAGCATGGTTGGTCCTGGATGGGAGACCAGATGCTGCTGGGAGTGGTGTTGGAGTGCCAGTAAGAGGCACTCTTTCCTTTGGTCCCCCCAAAAATATCCCAATGCCCCAGGGCAGTGATTGGGGACATTGCCTTATGTAAGGTGCTGTCTTTCGGATGGGATGTTAAGCAGGTGTCCTGTCTCTCTGTGATCGCTAAAGATCCCATGGTGTTAACCCCGGTGTCCTGGCTAAATTCCCAATCTGTCCCTCATACCATCATGGCCACATAATCATCCCCAGCTTCCAATTGGCTCATTCATCCCCTCTCCTCTCCCCTGTAGCTATTCTCCAGGTCGTTGCTGTAAATGAGAATGTGTTCACAGTCAACTTACCTGGTAAGATCAGGGTTAAATCAGAGTGAGAGAGTCCCTCCACTCCAACCCCCTCCACTTTGGCCAGCCAGCTGTGTGTGGGTCAGTATCCTGGCTCCCTCCTGTCACACAGACTGACCACCTGGGCAAACAGATGGGAATTTGATACGGCTAATTCGTCTAACTTGCACCGATCGCTAGCTCGATTAGCCCCCGTCCCCAGTGCACACAGTTGACAGAGTGACTGACGGCAGCCCACTGAGCTGAAGTGATGGCAAGGCCCCTGGCAGACTTTAGCATTAGCCGTAAGAGATCGCTCAACCTAGCACAGCTGGGAGAGGCCATAGGGCATGTTTAGCTAAATGCTACAGATGAATATGTGACGTCAGAAACAAGAATATAAAGATGGCTGCCAAACTAGGAGCTTTTGAAGGGTGGTGATACAGATATTAAACGAATAGCCGGATATAATTTGGGTATTTGGCCATCACACATGGCAAAGGAATGAAACAGACTTGAACCCTAGCTAGCATTCCATGTAGGGCCTGTACAAAAATGTACAGTCAATAATCTGGAGCCTGTGTGGACATCTGTAAGTAAGCAGCTGGAGACCAGATGTGCTAGCATCAGGCTAGCATGTTGTAAGTGTAGCCAACTGGAAGAGCAGTTAAATGTTTCATGGGTGGTAGTGGGGACACGTGTGGTGTCCTCGACAGCACACTGACTCCTGCACGTGCAAACGCTCACTGGGTCCTCCTAACGCTGGGTGGGATGGGGAAATGGGATGCAAAATATATATCCACAGGGAAAAGCACAAGCAGGATATCTAAATAAATGAAATTACTGAGCCTATAACTTTGGTATCCTGCGTGTGCTTTTCCCTGTGGATACATATTTGGAATTAGCACCGCAAACATCTACTTGGAACAGTTTATTATAGTCTTGGCTGAAAGGACATTTGTATAAAATGGGATTCCAACATTATGTTGACAAATGGGATGTATAGACCTCTCTGCTCAAATGGAATATACAGGACAAGGGTATATGCACCCAGTCCTTATGCAGACACATCAACATGTTTTTTTCCCCCATGTTTGGATGTCTGATTGATTGTTTGAGTTGCGTGGAATTTCTCAAAGCTGGAAACACAGAGTTCTGATCGAATCGAGAGAAAAGCCAATTAAACATTTTTGATGTGGAACTAATTTGGAAGAGAACTTCAAATGTTTGTTTGAGGAGAATACGATTTTCCCTCGTGTGTGCGTGTATGTGTGTGTGTACCTGTTTTTACCCTACCTTTATCTTGACTCACACAAATACCCTCTCCTTCAGCAAACACCGCAGAATGTCAGATAGCCTGCGTTGTTTGACTGTTCTTAAAAGCTTAGCCCTATTTCAAAGAAAGTTTTCCTACTCTATTTACATATTTAGGATTTACGCTACCGGCGTGGAGCGTCAGATAGTGTTTTTCATCTTCAGCATAAGCCTGTGCTTTATCTTTTGGGGGTACCGTTTTAATTGGAAGTTTGGTACAAAGCAAGTGGTGCAAAAGAGGATCAAATCCTATGCTTAGAGGATTACACTGTACATTAGTGGATGCATTGGAAGGCCTGATCTGAAATTGAGCTGGTTTTGAAATGCGGAGAAGTCTCTGGTATCTGTGATATATATTTCTAAGTATCTTGCATTGGAAGGTAAATCCAGGCTTTAAAGTGATTTTACAGTAGCTATGCGTAACGTGTCCATTAGAAGATATAGGTGTTTGCAGGTTTGTAATAGCTGTATTTTTAAAAGGTATATATTTCTGTCTGTGCTGACATGTGAGGGTCATAACTGGAGCTACAAGCTCAGCCAGATAAGAAGCTCAGGCTAGTAATGAACTGGGGTGTAATCATTTGTCCAAACAAATGGTTTTATTGGACAAATTCAGGTGGGTCCTTCCCCATTTCGTTCCGTTTGCGTCCGTTTAAGAAAAGCTTTGCAACAGAATCGGCGTAATGAATACACTCCTGTGTCCAGACGAAACAGTTCTGTACTCAAGGGTGTGACTCCTTAAGGATTGGTGGCATGCAGCCGATAGGCTTCTGTGTTTGGTCTATGAGTTTGATAACATGATCTTGTAATCTATGACATTGAAGATGAAGATGCTGAATTTGATGCAGTGGCGCTTTAAAGTTGAGCTAATAGTGTGGATTTGAGAGAGACCACTAAGCGTTGCAAGACCAGATGGGAGGGAGTGCTGGATGTCACTGGGCTCTACTATGAGGCCTTTTGCCTGACGTGGAAAGCCTCTTTCAGGTATAAGTATCTTAATGGCTTGCAATGTGTCCAATACTGACACATCTTTTCTTCTCTATCTTTTCCAGGTCCGTCGTTCAAGCCGAGCTGCAGCAAGGCCCAGAGGTATCTAGAGTTCATCCCTATCAACCTGCACACCCAGAGGATGAGGGTGACGTGTCCCAGACAAACAGGTGTGTGTCCAAATGGACCTATAAAGCATATGGGTTGTATTCATTAGGCACCAAAAACGGATTCAAACAGGGAAGGACTAGCTGGACTTGTCCAATAAGAAATGTACATTTTAGTTTTCAGGGTTATGGTGTGCCCTAATGAATATAACCCTGACTATTACAACTTCACGGGGGTTTTCCAGCTGCTGGGAATGAGCACTGGGGTCTTGAACGTCACCTACAGCCGTTGCAGTTCAAGAGTTCACGTCCTTTGCTCTACTTCTTCTCTTGTCAGGAGAGCGCACAAGGCGCGGATCAGAGGCATCTGGGGTGCTGACAGGTGCACATTAACTCTGACAGACAGACCGACCGGCAGACAATGGTCTAACGAAGCCCTACGCGTTTGGCCCTGAGAGGGAATACACAGAATAGCCTGCCTTAGAGCTTCCATCTCCCTCTACAACCAACCCCAATACTCACCTCTCTAGTTCGGCCCTAGACTTGTCAAGATGCATTATGGCCGCTGACACGCTTCTACACGCTAGCTCTGGGATGCGCTCAGTAACTGCAAACGTGCTAGCTCTTGGGGAATGTTCCTCAGTTTCGAGTTGTCTCAGCGTTTGATTGATTGTAAAGTTGAAGGCTAGACAAGCCTTGACACAGATCTCGACTACTCAGCACATCAGGGACATACAATAAGGAGAATAAGGGGAATGGAGCTGTTAGCGAAAACCACGACCACTGACTGACTGGTCAAAAAGAAGGGTTAGTCAGAAGTCTACCACCCTTGAGAAAGAGGGAGAATGTGTTGAAAGAGATCGTTCCTGGTTCAGTTCAGCTTGGTCTCTGTTGCCAAGTTTCCAGAAGACACAATAGCTCTTGAAACACATGGTGATGCATTGTTTGTTGATAAAATGGCTTCCACAGAGTCTAGTCTGGTCACTCCCTCGGGCAGTTGTTTCCTTTGGGGTGAAAAACGATTTGACTTTGTCCATCCATGTAAATGACCTCAACGTCCTTTCTATTAGTCACCTAGTTTTCTGTGCTTGTCAGGAATTATAGTCGTATTTCCTCTAGTTTGGTCTTTCTTTCCTCCCAAACCAAACCAAACCATGCATAGCTTTTGCATTTGGATTTGCGTTCCACTATTGATCATGTAGTGAGTGAATGAGAGAAGGTGACGATACTAGCGACTGGCTGGCGTGGGAGCACAGTATGATGACTCAGTCACCATTTACGGCATTGTTTGAACGACAGACCATCTAGGGGCGATCACATCTGTGGCCATCTCGAGGAAGAGACATTCCCACAGATGTCCTAGGGTCACTGAAGCCAGGAGAGGTGTAAAGACAGATGAGACTTGAATCGACTAAATTCATGTTTGGATTGTTTCAAGAGTTCAGGAAGAGCTACAGTTTCAGTCGTCAGCGTATGGATTCATTGCTACAGAGAAACTGTCGTTCTGTTCATCGGGCGGCGGATAGTTCAAAGAAGAGCAACACAGGTGTGCTCTTATCATACGGTGTTGAGGTGTGGTGATTAGATCCGAGAATGTGTGGGTTTTCATGTCTTTGTTGTACTGTTTTGGGCTATCAAAGTGAAGTTAATTAGACAATAGGAGATACAGGGAATTGGCGCTCTTGGAAGAATAAAAGTTGAGTTTTAACTTAGATCATGGAGTCATTGGTTAACCTGATATACATTGGTACTGTCGTGGTGAATATTCTATGCTGTTAAGACTTATTGTTAAACGGATATTTTGTATCCTTTTAATCGTGAAGATTTCTGGTGTGTGTCATTTGCAAATTGCATTCTTATTGCGTAACTGTAATAAATGTGATTACTTTTAAATGGATACGAACCGCAGTCCTCACATTTTTGAGTAATTTTCCTTGAATTATTATTTGGTGAAATGTTTAATGGTAAATGTTATTCACAATAGTCATAGCATAAATGCTTGGTCTAACTCTACTTAATGCTAAGCCATTGATTGCAAGATATTAGCACCTTGTTCCTCAGCCTCTCAATAATTGCAGAGAAAGGAAACAGTGTTATAAACTCCATTTGGGCTATGTATAAGGGACATTTTATCTCCCTTAACCCATTCCCATGTCCTGTTTAAGTATGAATTATTCAAATGTATCTCACCGGCCCGCAATAATTTCTCCTCCCAGGGAGAGAAAGACAGTCGATTTATGGGGGCGGAGGGGGGACACACTAGGAAATCAGCTAGAGCAAATTGGCCCGTGTGACTGATGTTGTCGGCTCACCATTGTATTTCATTGTGTCGCTGTATGTTGTGAGGTAGTAGCCAATTAAGGGGAGCTGGGAAGTTTGAGAACCCAGGGGCTGAGCAGGGAGAGGTGGGGGACAATGGGGGACAATGGGGGCCATGTCGGCGACCATGGGATCATTAAGACGGAAGCGTGGGGCGAGTGCCAACCAATACCCTTCCCAACCTTCGCATTCAGAGCAGCTCTGTCAGTAATGCTGTCAACGGGACTTCTCAAACAGGACTTTCTGTGGCGGCTGGCTGGTCTGCCGTCCCAGAGGCCGTTCGTTAGCTGTCCTCCACCGCACTAAACCACCACAATGGAGGATTCACGCACGCACGCACACACACACACACACACACACACACACACACACACACACACACACACACACACCTACCTTCTGAGGAAAGAAAGTTGATATAAGTCTCATGTTTGTCTTTTTCTCAAACCCTCCCCTCCTTCTTGACCCCCCCCCTTCTTCATGTTCCCATCCCTTCCTCTCTACTTGGTGTATTGTACTGTACAACACAGTTCCCGCTAACCCCAGGCGGGACACCTTCTTGCCTCCCCAGATGCATTCTATGACGTGATCACAGTGGGGGCTCCAGCGGCCCACTTCCAGGGCTTTAAGGGCGGAGGGCTGCAGCGACTACTGAGCAGACATGAGGCAGAGAAGAAGAGGTGAGACAGCCTCATTATACAACACATACCATGCAGCAGAGACAGGGCTGCCTTGGAAAATAGATTAATACCTGTCTTTGTCCAAAAAGGCACCATATTCCATGTATAGTACAGTGCACTACTTTTGGCCTGGGTATAGGGTGCCATTTTGGATTGGCCCACTTTAAGGTGGAGAGGTATAGGATACTAACAGAGAAGGATGGATGTAAGTCTGTCTCTGACTGGATTTCATGTGAGGCTTGTTCTGCTAACGACAGGTGAATGTAGCAGGGCCAGCATTGGTAGTGACAGATTCATTTGGTCCTGACATCAGGATTTGATTTGTGCAAGTAGGACTAGGCTACGCAGTACTGTTAGTGACAGCTGAGCTGGGAGGTTTGACTCAATTGGGATCTGCTCTGTTTGCCACTGACGGCTATATTTGACTGGAGGGGCGTAGGCCCTAATGCCGATGAGACTGTTGACTGACTCAGGCTTTTTGTATTTACTCACCGGCTTCTCTCTCTGTGCGGTGGCCATTTTGGATCTTCCAGGTCCCTTCGCAATAACCCTGAGTCGTCCTTATTGACACTCCGAGAGACTGTGATTGAATTGTGTCTGTTTGATTCAATTACCTAGCGCCCATCGCGGGCTGTGGCTGTGTGCATGATGTAGAGTCTCTCTCTCTGACGGAGAAGACATGTCTAATTGGTATGTTCTCATTGAGTGGGGCCGTCACAGGCCTGACAAACACCCCGATGGGGGTAATATAGTGATGTAGGTGAACTGAGAACAGTGACAGTACAGTAACAGTCCCAACCACCATCCCCCATAGCTATTCATAAAGCGTCTCATAGTAAGAAGTGCTGATCTAGGATCAGGCCCTCCCTCGTCCATTTCATCAAATTCGATATTATGTCAAATGCTAAACTGATCCTAGATCAGCACTCCCACTCTGAGACGTTTTAAGAATACAGCTTGGCCCTGGGGTCGTTAATCAAGATGGCCGCCTTAATGTCCTCCGATCTGAGATCAGCGTTTTGTATCTTGTCGACGTTTGCCCTTCCCATGCTGTAAGATGGAGGGGGGTTGTCATGGGTTCAACATGTGCCCACTTGAGTGATGCCTGAGGAAATGAGAAGTGATTTTCCCCAAAGCTTCTCTGTCGAGTGCCGAGTCATTATGGACCATGTCAGCGCCAATTAGTTACACTGAGTTTAGAGCTCAACAAAGAAGAGGAGATGGAGAGAAAGAAAGAAAGAGAGAGAAAGAAAGAATGAAACCGAGAGAAAAGAAGTTTGAAGAAAAATAAGTTAGAGCATTTTTTTATGAACTGCACAAGCGAATTTGCCCAGTAGTCAACGCTTATCTGCTAGCAAACACTACAATAAGAGTTAGCATATTTTGGGACGAAGAGAGTCCACTGAAGTAAAATCAATTGCTTTGAAAGAGAGATTAGACTGGGCAAGGAAGGAGTACCCAGGGATACTTTTTTTTGTCTCTTAGCTAACTGTAGCTTATATTTTTCAATTTTCCGCCTAGCTAACCGAGGAACGGTTAGGGGGGACAAGCCCCGTCTCATGTCTGACCCGGAATCCAGTCATTTGTCAGTCATTTCCCTAAAATGGGATTTCATGCTCCTCTTGGATTTGCTTCATTGGCATTTTAATGGAGTTGCATGTTTTCTTTCAATGGGGGAAAATCAATTTCCGTGATTTAATGTTATGCCACGGTGGACACTTTTATTTTTTTATTTTATTTTAATTATTATTTTACATTTTACCCCTTTTTCTCCACAATTTCGTGGTGTCCGATTGTTTAGTAGCTACTATCTTGTCTCATCGCTACAACTCCCGTACGGGCTCGGGAGAGACGAAGGTTGTCATGTGTCCTCCGATACACAACCCAACCAGCCGCACTGCTTCTTAACACAGCGCGCATCCAACCCGGAAGCCAGCCGCACCAATGTGTCGGAGGAAACACCGTGCACCTGGCCACCTTGTTTAGCGCGCACTGCGCCCGGCCCACCACAGGAGTCGCTGGTGCGCGATGAGACAAGGATATCCCTACCGGCCAAGCCCTCCCTAACCCGGACGACGCTAGGCCAATTGTGTGTCGCCCCACGGACCTCCCGGTGAGCCTGGGCGCGAACCCAGAGTCTCTGGTGGCACAGCTGGCGCTGCAGTATAGCGCCCTTAACCACTGCTCCACCCGGGAGGCCCAGGACACTTTTATTTTGACTCGAGCATATCTGCCAAGAGGTGCTCTTCAATGTGCTGTTGAAGACCGTGTTTAGTGTTTTGAAATAAATTGAAATTAAGTCATGTTATGAAAATAGATAGCGAGGTTAGACCTAATCTGTAGACACACACAGACAGACACCCTGCCTTTGAACAAGAGCCTTTTGTAATTGTCTTTGATTAAAGGGAACACTAGTCTAGATGTGAGACTTGACTGTTCAATGACATATAAATGAATCAAAGGGAGGAGAGGAAAAATGAAAAACCTGGAGGTGGAATCAGGAGGGCAAAAAAAGAGCCATTCATCTTGGGCACCTAGAGGAGGGGAAGGGGGAGACGAGAGAGGGGAGAGGGAGGGGGGAGAGGAGAGAGCAGGGATGGATGGAGGGAGGGGAGCGGAGAGGGAGGGGAGAGCGGAGAGGGAGGGGAGGGAGAAGGGAGGGGTGGAGACGGGAGAGATGGTGAAGAGAGAGAGTGGGTAGGGAAGGATGCGGGGATAGAAGAGGAGTGTGCAAAAGAGAGGGATGCGAGAGAGGGTGAGAGATGGGGAGAGGGAGAGAGAGCGGGATGGGAGCAACAGCCAGAGCCAGTGGTATCTTCTTAGTATGGGGCCTTGAAAGGAAGTTAAATTAACAGCTGCACTTCGGGCCCCATCAGTATCCTACAAAGCTATTTACATACAGGGCAGGTGCATTTAGCTTTCATTAATGCCTTCCACCCAAATGGCTGTTTGAAAAGTCAACGATTTTTCTTCTTTTTTTCTTCTTTTTAATTGAACCCTGTAGACGTTGCAGACTAATCTTTCTTTAACAAGCCCCTCCTTTGAATCATTCAGCTTTTTGTACAGTAGACGCTTACTTTGGCTGGAGCCCAGGTTTATTTAATGTGCATCATCAGGATCTGTAAGGGGGAACACTGCTGGGCTGAGGTTGAAGCACTTCTTGTTTTTATACAGTACTCTCTCGCTCTCTCGTTCTCGCTCTCTCCAATTGTGTGTGTGTGTGTGTGTGTGTGTGTGTGTGTGTGTGTGTGTGTGTGTGTGTGTGTGTGTGTGTGTGTGTGTGTGTGTGTGTGTGTGTGTGTGTGATTGTGTGTGTGTGTGTGTGTGTGTGTGTGTGTGTGTGTGTGTGTAATTCTGTGTACATGCACTGGGCCCCAGCATGAGGGCTGCGCCAGCTTATGAGGTCAAGTGTAGTGTGTGTGTGTGTGTGTGTGTGCAGGCTGTGCTGTGTTGCTCCTTCGCTGTTCGCACTGCCGAGTATCTGACCTTTATTGTTGTGGGGCCGCCGTCTGCTCAGGCAACACTGCCTAATGGTCATTTTGGGGTGTGGAGGAGAGCAGCAGTCACAGCAGGGACAGTTTGGTTCAGGCTACAGTACATACACCTAATAGAGTCCCCTGATGTCAAGGTGTAACTTCACTTGCAAAACTCTGTCCAACTAAATAGGGTGTGTGTGTGTGTGTGTTATTCCCAGGTGTTAGTTGAAACAGACAGATGCCTATTGGTTTCAAAGAGAGGACCTTGGTAGTTTTTTTTATTTTATTTAACCAGGTAGGCTAGTTGAGAACAAGTTCTCATTTACAACTGTGACCTGGCCAAGATAAAGCAAAGCAGTGCGACAAAAACAACAACACAGAGTTACACATGGGATAAACAAACGTCTATACAGTGTGTGCAAATGGAGAAGAGTAGGGAGGTAAGGCAGTAAATAGGCCATAGCGGTGAAATAATGACAATTTATCAATGAAACACTGGAGTGATAGATGTGCAAGTAGAGATACTGGGGTGCAAAGGAGCAAAATAAGTTGCGTATTAGAACCAGTAGTGAACTGATTAACACTATCTTGTTCAAACACAGGCTGTTTTGGCATCAGGCTGTCTGTCTGTGTGATGGAGAAGGGCAGTAGCCCTGGTCAGATGTAAGAAACTGTGCATTTCATTTCATATTACTATGCTCCTGTCCTCCTATATGATAGTGTGGGTTTTGACCGTAGCCCTGGTCAGACCTACAGTAAGGACTGGTCTGAAATCAGTGCCTAGTCCCGTGAGAGAGTGGCTGTTGGTCCTGGTCTGATTTGAGAAACAGTTCTAAGATCAGTTGCTATCCAGCACTGTCTTACGACAGACTGGGCTTTGGGGAATGAGACCTGAGGAACCAATGGGCACAATCTTGTTCAAACACAGGCTGTTCTGGCATCAGTCTGGTGCAGGTTGTATGTCTGTTTGATGGAGGAGGACTTTGACAGTGGCCCTATTAATTGGTCTGCGATCAGTTGCATTCCAGCCTTGTCTCTATGACGGAGTGGGTTTTTGCAACGGCATTGGTCTGGTCAGGTCCAGGCTGGTCTAGGATCAGTTGCTATCCAGTCCTCTCACTTATGACAGCGTGGGCATTGGCAGTAACCAGACTGGTCTAGGATCAGTTGCTATCCCATCCTCTCACTTATGACAGAGTGGGCTTTGGCAGTGACCAGACTGGTCTAGGATCAGTTGCCTTACAGTGCCAGGCCTGTCTTTGTCTCAATGACAGAGTGTGTTTTTTGGCCCGAGGAGTTGTGGGCCTCAGTCCTGCCGTCCTCCGATGCAGTGTTCTGCTCCTGCTGGCTGTCAACAGCAGGCCTGGAAGCTCTTCATTAATTTCCTTCCCCACTATTAATTAGCCATGAGCCAGAGACACGGGCTTAATTAGAGACGAGAGGCTGTTGCTTCTTCTTCTTCTCCTCCTTTTTCTCTTTCCCTCTCTCCCTCTCATTACTGTCATAACCAATTCCCATTGATCGTTTAGGAACATCAAGGGAGGACGTTTTGCTAGACTGCTTACTATTTGCTAGTTTTGATAAGTCCTCCTAATAGGTCGGTCTAGAGTGGGTGGGTGGATGCTCCAGGGCGGAGAGCGAGGTGTGGGATAGCTAGCCCACTAGGGAGGCTGTGTCTGGGGGAGAGTTGGGTCGAAAAAGACCCCCCCCCCCCCCCCCCCCTCCTGGGAGGTTCTGGTTCTCTCAGATGTAACCTACCGGAGATATAAGATCATCTGCAGAGTAACAACACGTATACAAACATGTATTTTACATTTAACTAGCTAGCTTGTGGCTCAGCAAATTGCCAGTAGATAAGAAATACAACCAAAATCCTTTGCTTCTTGATTAAACACCTAACAACAACATTCCTCCACCATTGTAAACAAGGATATTCCAGGTCGGGTGTCCATTTTCAAGCTTTTCCCTTAACAAGCAGGGTTTCTGTTCTCTTCACTGTGCTTGTCGGCAGCCATCTTGGCTTTGGTGGAAGCTAGCTTGCTTATTGGACTGACAGGACATCCTGATGAGGAATTGATGGTTTCCCTCCAATAACCAGCTCCGATATAGGTCAATGCTCTCCTGTGGCATCAGGCGGTAGGGACCATGTGTAAACACTGATTATCCACAGCACAGGATACCTAATGGCTGGATTTGTACTTATGAGTCAACAGTGTTGTTATGCAGCTGGAATTAGCTCATGAGTCTCTGTCTGCCTCACTCAGACAATGTCGTTTTTCCGGTGGTATTCTGTTTTATTGATCTTCTTCCATTTGTACCCTCCTGCAAAATGTGGTAATAAGAACTCCGACTCAAAGAGAATGCCCAAGTTTTAACGAAATTACTTACGTAAGTTATCATTCAAACAAATGTTGGCTTTTTTCCTAGTATTCCCTAGCAACTTCCCTAGTATTGACTATAGGCTACTCTGTAGAGATGGGATAAGATGCTACTGGATCTTATAAGAGGCCGAAGTCTGATTGTCTATGGGCTGCAGCGGGTGGCCTATCTCCAGAGAACTCATTAGCCGTAATGACAAGGCCAGCGTTTGTTAGCGCTAACCAATCAGATGCTACATTGGCAGCAGCTAGCTAGCCCCCAGTACACCTGAAGTAATAAAGGTCCCCAGGTTTTGGCACTGTACTGATGAAGCAGGTAGAGGATGTGTCATAAAATATTGCTTTCAGGACTCTTCTATTCGCTCTCTCGTTCTCAAGACATTCACTCTTTCAGTCTTCAGTCAGTTATGCCTTGGGATCTGGCTCCAGGGTCTGGCCTACATACAGGCTGTTCAGAGCTGAATCTAAACGAGCTGGGAGGGTTGACTGCCTCAAATCGCTGCCTCGTTAACGCACGCGCTTGGTCTGATGGCAGGAAATCACTGCGGAGAACTCAATGAAAGTCATTGAAACTTTACTTGAGGTGAACGTTTGATTGGGACTGATGTGCCCTGAATCTATGAACGGACAAAACACGTTTCATCTGAGGGTGAAACGCTTCCCTAAAAATGAAAAAAAATATTAATTATTCATAATTTTCATCTGGCTGCAGATATTAATTAGGTGGTTTTAGATTGAAGCGTTGGAAAGCATTGATCTATGATACAGTTTCAGGCAACTAGAGCAACATTTTACTTACTGTATCCAGACTATACCACACACTGTATTGTGGCGGTAATGAATCCAACTAGAAAACGTTTACCAGTGGACTGTTTTTGATTACCCTATTATCTTAGACTACAAACCGATCCATAGTCATCACTGTTCTAAATGGACAAAATAATTGTATGTGGAATGTGTACATTCTGCTTACTAATGACATATAGGAACCTGTCATGGGTTGGCTATTGATTGGAGGCAGAATGAGCTGAAATGAATCTGTTCTTGCAGGTGGTTTGCAATATGCCTGGACATTGGTTACTCTGTGGGTGGGTCATTGATTTAATCTAAATAACCCCCAGGCCCAGGTTCTGTCTACAGTATCATTGATCCATCTCCTTGGTTTCTCACTTCTCGCTCTCTCCGGTCAAGTTAGAAGAGTCAAATATAGTTCTATGGTGAACTTCTGAGTATGTAAAATAGTTGAAAATGTTTAGCACTGCTGAAACTAGCTGGATTCATACAGTCAAATTTAATCGCATGCAATAAATGGTAAAACCTGAGTTTTTACAATTTTTTTACAATGTATCAGTTTTTATCTACACTGCTGTCCTCTAAAATCTTGACCCTTTTCTTTCCCCTCCCTCCCTCCCTCCCCCCCCTCCCTCCCTCCCTCCCTCCCTCCCTCCATCACCTCTCCAGTTTCAGCACAGCATACCAGTGCATCTACTACTCCCCGGAGCACACAGCCAAGGCCCAGGAGGTGTTGCACAGTGTGGGCCATCTCCAACCTCTCATCTCGGGCCTGGCAGACCAGCTGCTTCAGGCCGCCCAGCAGCACTCCATGTCTGGGCTGAGGGAGGCACTCAAGACCCTGGCTGGAAAGGTGAGTAGGCCTCTACCACAACTATCAGAACCACCACCACCTACCAGCTCTTTCCTTGTTCCTTTCCCCACCATTTAGCTCCAAGCCTGGGGTGGGAGTGCTGCTTAGTGCCCCTGGCTGGATCTCTAGCCACACAGGTCTCCAACCACCACCACAATCTACCCCCTCTGTCCATGTTCCTTTCCCTCACGATGGAGCTCAAAGGTACAGGTAGAGGTGCTATGCTTAACTTGTCTGGATCTGTAACCCCCCCCCCCCCCCCCCCCCCCCCCCCCGGGTGCAGGAATGGTGCTGGGCTGAATGTCACCATCTGGATGTGTGTAGCACCACAGGGGAGCTCATTTTGGAGCTCTTCCCTCCTGCTGGGCTAATGTGTAATCAGGCAAGGTGAAGCCTGGTAGGTGAAGCCTGGGAGGTGAAGCCTGGAAGGTGAAGCCTGGTAGGTGAAGCCTGGTAGGTGAAGCCTGGGAGGTGAAGCCTGGGAGGTGAAGCCTGGGAGGTGAAGCCGGGAAGGTGAAGCCTGGGAGGTGAAGCCTGGAAGGTGAAGCCTGGTAGGTGAAGCCTGGTAGGTGAAGCCTGGGAGGTGAAGCCTGGGAGGTGAAGCCTGGGAGGTGAAGCCGGGAAGGTGAAGCCTGGGAGGTGAAGCCGGGAAGGTGAAGCCTGGGAGGTGAAGCCGGGAAGGTGAGCTACCAGGGGGATTAAAACTGGAGCTATTTGTAGGAAATCTCCTTTACAGTGACTCTGAGTGTGAACATGCTTTGCCTCAGAGATGATTGTTTATACTGTATTTTGTTGAATATATTTGGCTGCAGCAAGTGTATTTTAGTGACCTGAAGTTGCCCTTCAAGCGTACTGTCACCTACTACAAAACATCTGCCATGAAGACATCTAGCTCTAGTGTTAAACACACCCCAAACACACACACACCTCTCGTCAAACCCACTGTCCATAACTCATCATTAAAACGCCAAAGCCAACTCAAGTGAATTGCGAGTCGACGAGCACAGAGTTTTATGGACAAGACACTTGGTGTTTTATCCGTGTAATTATGAATTACATCTGGTGCTGTCAGATTTGCAATCTGCTGCAGTGAGTGAGTGAGAGATTGTTTTTGCCACAGTGGAGTAGA
The DNA here is from genome assembly GCF_013265735.2 of Oncorhynchus mykiss. NCBI lineage: Eukaryota > Metazoa > Chordata > Actinopteri > Salmoniformes > Salmonidae > Oncorhynchus > Oncorhynchus mykiss. Next base: position 10,346,660 of record NC_048583.1, on the reverse strand, counting down.
GCCCAATCAGACAGCTTAATTGGTACATTCTCTATGTCACCGCTTCCCCTCATCCTTGATTAGACACGCAGGCGGCCTGGTCAGCACCGGCCCTGCTCCTCTGATTGGAACTTCAAACTTTGTGTGTCTCTGTCTCGGTTATTGGGTGTGTGTGGGTGGTGGGCGGAGTGAGGGAAGCTTGTGGTAGGGTGTGTACAGGGGAAAAATATAGTTGGATGGGGAGATTGATTGATGGTTGTCCGTTGGATAGTTGTTCATGTCATATGCATGAGTAGTCTGTCATAGAATGTGTGTTTGCACATTTGCTTATAGTGCTGAGTTCACCCTAAGTAGCTCATCTATCATTTATTTCTTTATTTTATTTATTTTTTTACACTTTTTATTTCACCTTTATTTAACCAGGTAGGCCAGTTGAGAACAAGTTCTCATTTACATTATTGATCATCCGTAGTCCACCTAGCAAAACCACATATTCAGCACACAATTTTCACCATATAATGTATGATCCTGGATCAATTAGGTGGTCTACCCATGGCGTTTCCACGGAAACTCTCAAAACCCACACTCACTCTCTCACTCACTCACCCACACACTGTGACTGGAACGAATTGCAAAAATCGCTGAAGTTGGAGACTTTTATCCTCACCAACTTCAAACATCTGCTATCTGAGCAGCTAACCGATCGCTGCAGCTGTACATAGTCTATCGGTAAATATCCCACCCAATTTTACCTACTTCATCCCCATACTGTTTATATTTATTTACTTTTCTGCTCTTTTGCACACCAATATCTCTACCTGTACATGACCATCTGATCATTTATCACTCCAGTGTTAATCTGCTAAATTGTAATTATTCGCCTACCTCCTCATGCCTTTTGCACACAATGTATATAGACTCTCTTTTTTTCTACTGTGTTATTGACTTGTTAATTGTTTACTCCATGTGTAACTCTGTGTTGTCTGTTCACACTGCTATGCTTTATCTTGGCCAGGTCGCAGTTTCAAATGAGAACTTGTTCTCAACTAGCCTACCTGGTTAAATAAAGGTGTTCTCAACTAGCCTACCTGGTGAAATAAAGGTGTTCTCAACTAGCCTACCTGGTTAAATAAAGGTGTTCTCAACTAGCCTACCTGGTTAAATAAAGGTGTTCTCAACTAGCCTACCTGGTTAAATAAAGGTGTTCTCAACTAGCCTACCTGGTGAAATAAAGGTGTTCTCAACTAGCCTACCTGGTTAAATAAAGGTGTTCTCAACTAGCCTACCTGGTTAAATAAAGGTGTTCTCAACTAGCCTACCTGGTTAAATAAAGGTGTTCTCAACTAGCCTACCTGGTTAAATAAAGGTGTTCTCAACTAGCCTACCTGGTTAAATAAAGGTGTTCTCAACTAGCCTACCTGGTGAAATAAAGGTGTTCTCAACTAGCCTACCTGGTGAAATAAAGGTGTTCTCAACTAGCCTACCTGGTGAAATAAAGGTGTTCTCAACTAGCCTACCTGGTTAAATAAAGGTGTTCTCAACTAGCCTACCTGGTTAAATAAAGGTGTTCTCAACTAGCCTACCTGGTTAAATAAAGGTGTTCTCAACTAGCCTACCTGGTTAAATAAAGGTGTTCTCAACTAGCCTACCTGGTTAAATAAAGGTGTTCTCAACTAGCCTACCTGGTTAAATAAAGGTGTTCTCAACTAGCCTACCTGGTTAAATAAAGGTGTTCTCAACTAGCCTACCTGGTTAAATAAAGGTGTTCTCAACTAGCCTACCTGGTTAAATAAAGGTGTTCTCAACTAGCCTACCTGGTGAAATAAAGGTGTTCTCAACTAGCCTACCTGGTTAAATAAAGGTGTTCTCAACTAGCCTACCTGGTTAAATAAAGGTGTTCTCAACTAGCCTACCTGGTTAAATAAAGGTGTTCTCAACTAGCCTACCTGGTTAAATAAAGGTGTTCTCAACTAGCCTACCTGGTTAAATAAAGGTGTTCTCAACTAGCCTACCTGGTGAAATAAAGGTGAAATAAAATACATTTAAAAAACACACACACAGCCATGCTGGCTCCCTGGGTTGGTGTGTGTCCACTGTCCAGACAGATGGATGTGGAGTTTCAGTCGATAGGGAGGGAGAGAGAGAGGGAGAGAGACAGACAGAGCCCTAATGAAAGCACAGAGAGGTTTGATCCACAGTCACGTTACTCACCAAGGACAGCTCCCACTGCCAGCGTCTCACACAGAGACTTCTCCTCCAGAGAGTCTGGGAGTGAGATGAGCAGTGGGGGGAGAAGTTAGCCTGGGATCCAAACGGATTATTTCACAATTTTCAGCTTGGATTCAAGGCTATGGAGGAGGGTTGTCACTGGGCCGGGTGGATGCTGTAACTCCCCTCAGGGAAAGGGATAGGGGGGAGTTTAAAACAGAAAACCCACACTATGAAACAAAAAAAAGATCTACAACGATCTACGGGTTCTCAGATGCTGTGTTATTACTGCTACTGCTGCTATTGGTGGTGATGATGGTGATGATGATGATCAGTGAAAGAACAATGCATCAATTCATTTCCTGCCTTCTGGGAACTGATGCTTATATCCAAAAGCGCAGAATACTATTACTATTATCTTCTATGCATTACTACAGTATAAGAGGATTGCCTTATTTGGGCAGAAAAACGTTCTGTGTTAAATTACATTGGATACGGCGTGCCTACCAGGCGTGCCTACCAGGCGTGCCTACCAGGCATACACTTCTCCCAGCCTATATCTAGAACTTTCCATTCAACATCTTTCTCCTCTCTGTACATGTTTCTCCTTTAATAAAGTAGGAAGTACCATACATGCACTACTGGTCAAAAGTTTTAGAACACCTACTCATTCCAGAGTTTTTCTTTATTTTTACTATTTTCTACATTGTAGAATAGTAGTGAAGGCATTACAACTATGAAATAACACATATGGAATCATGTAGTAACCAAAAAAGTGTTAAGGAAATCTAAATCTATTTAATATTCTTCAAATAGCCACCCTTTGCCTTCACAGCTTTGCATTCTCTCAACCAGCTTCATGGCATAGTCTCCTGGAATGCATTTCAATTAACAGGTGTGTTTTCTTAAAAGTTCATTTGTGGAATTGTTTTCCTTCTTAATGCGTTTGAGCCAATCAGTTGTGTTGTGACAAGGTAGGGGTGGTATATAGAAGATAGCCCTATTTGGGAAAAGACCAAGTCCATATTATGGCAAGAACAGCTCAAATAAGCAAAGAGAAACGACAGTCCATCATTACTTTAAGACATGAAGGTCAGTCAATGCGGACAATGTCAAGAACTTTGAAAGTTTCTTCAAGTGCAGTCGCAAATACCATCAAGCGCTATGATGAAACTGGCTATCATGAGGACTGCCACAGGAAAGGAAGACCCAGAGTTACCTCTGCTGTTGAGGGTAAGTTCATTAGAGTTACCAGCCTCCGAAATCTCAGCCCAAATAAATGCTTCACAGAGTTCAAGTAACAGACAACTGTTCAGAGGAGACTGTTTGAATCAGGCCTTCATTGTTGAAATGCTACAAAGAACCCACTACTAAAGGACACCAATGAGAAGAAGAGACTTGCCTGGGCCAGGAAATATGAGCAATGGACATTAGACCGGTGGAAATGTGTAGTTTGGTCTGGAGTCCAACCGCTGTGAGACGCAGAGTAGGTGAACGGTTGATCTCCGCATGTGTATTTCCCACCGTAAGGCATGGAGGAGGTGGTGTGATGATGCTTTGCTAGTGACACTGTGATTTATTTAGAATTCCAGGCACACTTAACCAGCATGGCTACCACAGCATTCTTTAGCGATACGCCATCCCATCAGGTTTGCGCTTAGTGGGAATATCATTTGTTTTTCAATAGGACAATGACCCAACACACCTCCAGGCTGTGTAAGGGCTATTTTACCAAGAAGGAGAGTGATGGAGTGCTGCATCAGATGACCTGGCCTCCACAATCCCCCGACCTCATCCAAATGAAGATGGTTTGCGATGAGTCGGACCGCAGAGTGAGGGAAAAGCAGCCAACAAGTGCTCAGCATATGTGGGAACTCCTTCAATACTGTTGGAAAAGGATCCCAGGTGAAAAATAAAGAAAAACCCTGGAATGAGTAGGTGTTCTAAAGCTTTTGACCGGTAGTGTAGGTTTGCAAAGGGAGGGTATATTACTGGAAAGTGTATCAGTAAACTACCAGACTTTTGGTAGCTTTCAAGGTTTTGGGAGAATTTTATACAGGTACTTCAGATTATCGCAGGTGTCTGTAATTATCTCTGGCCCTCTGTGTGGCCTTATCACATGTGAACATATATAAAATAATAAGATTTTAAAAAATATTTATATAATGACAAAGATGTAAAACATTATCCTAAATATAAACCATCAACTTAGTGAATTCCATTGGTGTGGGTTTCAGCATGAAATATTATTGATATATATATATATATATTTTACTATGTCCATGTCTTTGTTGTAAATGTTTCGGTGCCAAACTGGTGGCAATTGTGAAAATAGTCAGTAGTAGGAGGAGTTGCAGAGTTAATTAAAATGAATGCCATTGTTGATTTTTTTAAATTAGTTGGACTATTTTCTCTTGATCCACATCCACTAGAAACTCATGGAGAATATGGACACGGATTTAAATAAATTATACTTTATATGAGTCTTTTTTATTATTCAAGTATAACTTACCAGAGTTACCATAGATGACCTGTTCATTTCCATAGTTACCATAGATTACCTGTTAATTTCCATAGTTACCATAGATTACCTGTTAATTTCCATAGTTACCTGTTAATTACCAGCGTTACCGTAGACGACCTGTTAATTACCAGAGTTACCATAGATGACCTGTTAATTACCAGCGTTACCGTGGATAACCTGTTAATTGCCAGCATTAGCGTAGACGACCTGTTAGCCAGGGTCACCGTAGACAACCTGTTAATTGCCAGCGAAGATTCCAGTAACTTTGGTAAATGACCAGTAGATTTATAACCCTAATCATACAGTATAGTACAGACAACTCCTCTCATCCTCTTCAAATCAGCAGTGAGCATATAGCCTTGCAGTTTTTTCGTCTACTTTAGATCAAAGATTCAGTATCACACATAAAAACCACTCCTCCTCTTGCAGTTCTTTCATCTACTTTAGATCAAACATACAGTATCACACATAAAAACCACTCCTCCAACCATAAGCATTTCACCTCTGACTTGCACTTTTCCCTCAGTTGAGATCACAGATGTATTGAAGAACGCAATGTTTCTTTCTCTCAGGGGATTTCCGGTCCTTAGTTCTCCACAGTAGGTGAAGGTGAGAACCAGAGTGAAGTGAAGTTCTCACCTGAGATTGATGTGAGCAAAAGTAGAATAAGATAACAAAGCGAGCGATTTGAAATGTGTTTTTCTTTCACCAGAGACAGTTAAAACCAAGTCCTAGATTAGAACACACATTCATCTGATATTGTACCGTGTGTTTAGTGGACTTGCTGTCTGAGAAACCGACCCTGAGAGTTTTTCTGTGTCAGACGCAACACCTTCAAATGCACCACACAGCACAGTATAGACAATCCTCCCCTAAGAATGGTTCACTACTTTCAAATCTACCCGAAATACAAACAACTGAGAGAGAGAATCAACCTGGAGACTATCAACTATCTGAGTCATTGTGAGTTAGTTGATATTCTATTAGACTAACTCACAATGACTCAGTTAGTTGATATTCTAATAGACTAACTCACAATGACTCAGATAGTTGATATTCTAATAGACTAACTCACAATGACTCAGATAGTTGATATTCTAATAGACTAACTCACAATGACTCAGATAGTTGATATTCTAATAGACTAACTCACAATGACTCAGATAGTTGATATTCTAATAGACTAACTCACAATGACTCAGATAGTTGATATTCTAATAGACTAACTCACAATGACTCAGATAGTTGATATTCTAATAGACTATCTGAGTCATTGTGAGTTAGTCTATTAGAATATCAACTATCTGAGTCATTGTGAGTGAACGTGGAAGCCAATGAAAACCAAATGTCTTCCATCGATTGCAAATGAACGTCGTGGAAGATAAGCACATATCTGTTTGAATATGGATTTTGGCATTTTAAGTTCCTTTTGGGTTTTTGTGGGAGGTTTGATCCTATTGAGGTTTTTTGCTTCACTGATTTGTGTGTGAGGTTGGATTGTTTGGAAGTGTGTGGGGTTGGATTGTGCTGAAGTGTGTGGGGTTGGATTGTGGGGAAGTGTGTGGGGTTGGATTGTGGGGAGATGTGTGGGGTTGGATTGTGGGGAAGTGTGTGGGGTTGGATTGTGGGGAAGTGTGTGGGGTTGGATTGTGGGGAAGTGTGTGGGGTTGGGTTGTGGGGAAGTGTGTGGGGTTGGGTTGTGGGGAAGTGTGTGGGGTTGGGTTGTGGGGAAGTGTGTGGGGTTGGATTGTAGGGAAGTGTGTGGGGTTGGATTGTGGGGAAGTGTGTGGGGTTGGATTGTAGGGAAGTGTGTGGGGTTGGATTGTGGGGAAGTGTGTGGGGTTGGATTGTAGGGAAGTGTGTGGGGTTGGGTTGTGGGGAAGTGTGTGGGGTTGGGTTGTGGGGAAGTGTGTGGGGTTGGATTGTGGGGAAGTGTGTGGGGTTGGATTGTAGGGAAGTGTGTGGGGTTGGATTGTGGGGAAGTGTGTGGGGTTGGATTGTAGGGAAGTGTGTGGGGTTGGGTTGTGGGGAAGTGTGTGGGGTTGGGTTGTAGGGAAGTGTGTGGGGTTGGGTTGTGGGGAAGTGTGTGGGGTTGGATTGTGGGGAAGTGTGTGGGGTTGGGTTGTGGGGAAGTGTGTGGGGTTGGGTTGTGGGGAAGTGTGTGCATGTGTGCATTTTTGTGCGTGCGAGTATCCGTGTTGATAAAGTTTTCTCCTAATTGAAGTAAATGTGAATTAAAGACACCATTCTCCAGTCTCACACTGTTTCCGTACAAGCCCTCCAACATCCAAAGTGCCACCTACCCCTCTCTCACCTCAGAGATTCCTCTCTCTCACCCCAGAGAGGTAAACAGATTCCTCTCTACCCTCTCACCTTATAGAGGTAACAAGTTCCTCTCTACCCTCTCACCTCAGGGAGGTAAACATATTCCTCTCTACCCTCTCACCTCAGAGAGGTGCACAGACTCCTCTCTACCCTCTCTCACCTCAGAGAGGTGCACAGATTCCTCTCTACCCTCTGGGTCATGTGTCAGGGGGTTAGTGGCAGCACAGGGAGAGATGCTCCAGGTGGGTTTCGTCTACTCGTATGCCGCATTCATTTGTTCAATCTCTCATTGGTTCTCTTGTTCGCCTGTTCAAAGGATCTCTGCTCATGTGTCATATTAGACTGCATGTGGTTTGCTGTGGTAATAGAATTGCTTATTGCGATGCTAACTCAATTATTCCTGAGAGCCCTTATCTGTGGTGCCGGGGTACGAGCCGTCTTGGCTCTGGATGATCATCAGCATTCAGCAGCTTGTGAATTTGAGAACAAAGGAGGTAGCTACACCTCGGAGGCGAGAGGGCTCACCGAGGAGTAATTGAATTGTTTCTTGTTGTTGACGTTGTTGCCGGTGCCTGGCGCCGGCGCTGGCGAACACGGTGGGGAAGGCTAGCGAGGAGGAAAGCTAATCTTCCATCACTCCTTAATTTTACTAGCCCGCTAAACACACACACACACACACACACACACACACACACACACACACACACACACACACACACACACACACACACACACACACACACACACACACACACACACACACACACACACACACACACACACAGACACTCAGTTTTTGATGAACTCCTCTCCCTCTCCCCTGTTCTCTGGCACTCTCATTCACCCTCTCTCTCTTTTTCATTCTGCCTCCCTTTATCTCGCTCTCTCCTTTCCTCTCTTTCTCTCTCTCGCTCTGTCTCTGTCTGTATTTCTCCCTACCTCACCACCATCCCATCCCACTCATTCAATCTCCCTCTCTTCCCTCTGATTTCTTGCAGACGGAGCAGTTTGTGCATGCGCTCAAAGACGAGCTGGTGAAGAGCGCCTTGCTGGCCCTCCACGCTGCACAGCCCGGCTATGTTACGAAGAACCAGAACCAGACCCTGCCAGGCCACCAGGGTCACAGCCACCAGGACCACCCTAGTCCCAGCCAGAGGGGTCAACAAGGCCAGAGTCCACCCCAGAACCCAGGCCACAGTCCTGGGCAGCCATCGGCTACAGACAGCCCTGTGGTGGTGTGTAATAATGTGGATGGTGGCTCCCAGACGGCTCCCATCAGAGAAGACGGGCAGGCTCCTCTGAAGCGCCAGGACTCCATACCGTGCCATAAGGAGTACGACGAGGAGGAATGGGCAAGTCCTGCTGTTTCTATACCATCCTCTCACTCTGTGTCTGCTCTGCTCTGTCTGTCTGTGGGTCTCAATCTCTGTCCCCCTTCTTCCTCTCTCTCAATTCAATTCAAGGGCTGTAATGGCATGGGAAACATGTTAACATTGCCAAAACAAGTGAAATAAACAATAAAAAAATGAACAGTAAACATTACGCTCAAAGACGTTCCAGAAGAATAAAGACATTTCATATGTCATATTATGTACAGTGTTGTAACTATGTGCAAATAGTTAAAGTACAAAAAGGAAAATAATCAAAATATAAAAATGGGTTGTCTTTACAATGGTGTTTGTTCTTCACTGGTTGCCCTTTTCTTGTGGCAACAGGTAAACAAATCTTGCTGCTGTCATGGTACACTGGTATTTCACCCAATAGTTCATCAAAATGTGGGTCTGTTTTAATCTGAGGGAAATATTTGTCTCTAATATTGTCATACATTTGGCAGGAGGTTAGGAAGTGCAGCTCAGTTTCCACATCATTGTGTGGGCAGTGTGCACATAGCCTGTCTTCTCTTGAGAGCCATGTCTGCCTACGGCAGCCTTTCTCAATAGCAATGCTATGCTCACTGAGTCTGTACATAGTCAAAGCTCACTCACTCTCTCTGTTTGTCTTTCTCTCTGTCTCTCTCTATCACTCTCTCACTCTCTCTGTCTCTGTCACTCTCTCTGTCTCTCTCACTTTCTGTCTCGGTCTCTCTCTCTATCTCTCTCTCTCTCTCCCTCTTTGCCAGTGCAAGTCTAAAATTGGCTGTATCTGATGATAAATAAATGTTAGTATCAGTTACAGAAGTCTTAAGAAACTGTGCGTGCGCGTGCCGTGCGTGCTAATAGAAACGATGGGGAATGAAGCCAGAGCTAACAGCAGGGACTTAGCCGGAGTCACACACTACAATTCCTAATCAGCCATCAAACAACTGTCTGCCTTTGAGAAGAGTTTAAAAACACTCACCTCTGAGACAAAGGACATCCAAACTGCACTCCAACACACACACACTAAGCCATGCTTGGCAAGCCTAATTACTTTCCCCAACAGGCAGAAAGTGAATAAATCAATTAAAGAAGGTGGGTATTATGAGGACAATACGAAACAGAGGAGTTTGGAGGCTTTCCGCTCCAAAGTAGAAGAGCACTTTGAGAGTTATCTCTTCAAGCAGGCTGCAATTGCCATCGGAAACATACTGTGACCTCTCGGGTTGAGTTTCCTGAGAGTAGAGAAACTCTTCATAGTGCTTCTGTGACCGATTTGATTTTGAGACAATAAAAGTTAAAGGCTAGTAGAAATCTGGTGATAAGGGCTTTGAACAGCCAATGTCCAATCATACTCAAACCCACTGTAGTGGCCCAAGGCAGAGATATACATCCATATTTAACATGGTTGACATTATTTATTACATTCTATGTTTTAGGATCAAATAGTACCTTGAACATCGTGGTTCGCTAACAGACAGGTGTGGAACGTGGATTGGTCTTCCAGACAGATCACATGGGGTGGCAGGTAGCCTAGTGGTTAGAGCGTTGGACTAGTAAACAAAAGGTTACAAGATTGAATCCCCGAGCTGACAAGATAAAAATATGTTGTTCTGCCCCTGAGCAAGGCAGTTAACCCACTGTTCCTAGGCCGTCATTGTAAATACGTCTTAACTGACTTGCCTAGTTAAATAAAATAAAAGTAAACATGCAAATTGACATCTTTCCTTTTCACACACACACACACACACACACTCACACACAGAGGCCAGGTGCTGATGTTGTGTTTGTCTCCTCTAGGACAGGGTGTGGGCCGACGTGGCGAAGAGCCTCAACTGTGTCATCGCCATGGTGGACAAGCTCCAGGAGCAGGAACCAATCAACAACAACCAGGAACAACTAATCCCTAAGCAAGTCCTGGCTGACGTCATCACCTCCCACAACCCTGGTAAGAGTTTCACCGCTGAATGTGTCATATATCAAAGAGTGACTCAAGTAAGAGTTAACAGAAAAACACGGCTCTACATCCATAACAATGTCCTATAGCCTAGTCCCAGATCTATTGGTGTTGTCTTGCCATGTTGAGATCACCTACATACAGTTATAAAGTCCTGCAATACCAACCAGAAAGACTTCCATAGAGTCCTGGATGTATCTAGATGGCACAAGCTCTCGTCCTCGGTCTTAACTCCTTCTTACCATAGGGTGGCAGTCACGTCCCACGACAGCCAGTATTTGGTCTGCACAAAATCTGCACACACACACTCAGACTCTCAGAACTGACAGAATGAAGCACAGGAGGTTGGTGGCACCTTAGTCGGGGAGGACGGGCTCGTGGTAATGACCGGATAATACAGCTAAATACGTCACACGTGATGCCATTCTATTCGCTCCGTTCCAGCCATTATTATGAGCCCTCCTCCCCTCAGCAGCCTCCTCTGGAATTAAGGTAAGAAGGAGAGAGTGCATAAATAACCACAGAGAAGTGGAGCAAGGACCTCTTGTTATTCACACCCAGACGTTATCTCCCCTGCATCCAATCAAATCCTCTCTCAGGCCTCTGCTCAGACGAGGGCGTGTCGTGTCTCTACTAATGCCAAGTGGTTGGCAGATTGGTGCAAGCTTAAGCCTGACTGGGCGAAGGTGTTGGCTCCCGTATCAGGATAGTGTGCGTGTGCATGTTGGTGAATCATTAGTGTGTATGAGCATGGCAGCCGATCTAGTGACACGTCTTTGTCCAAACATTCACAGAGGTAAGCAGGACCTGCAGCATTTTATTAAGGTAGAGAACAGACCACAGGGAGTAAACAGGACCTACAGCCTTTTATTAAGGTAGAGAACAGACCACAGGGAGTAAACAGGACCTACAGCATTTTATTAAGGTAGAGAACAGACACAGGGAGTAAACAGGACCTGCAGCCTTTTATTAAGGTAGAGAACAGACACAGGGAGTAAACAGGACCTGCAGCCTTTTATTAAGGTAGAGAACAGACACAGGGAGTAAACAGGACCTGCAGCCTTTTATTAAGGTAGAGAACAGACACAGGGAGTGGCCATCCTCAACTGTTTGAAGAGAAAGGGAAGATTAATGAGGTTTTTTTTCTCTGTGGCGCTGTTCAGGCCGAGAGCTGTGATTGGTCCAGCCAAGACTCCCATTGACAGGGCATTGCGGGAGTTTGTCTGTTTTGACAGGGACTGGTGGGAAAAGGAAGGGTTGAATGTGTGTATAGTGTGTTTTCAAAACGAGATGAGGCATGATTTGTTTGGCAAGGGGAACCCAGATGTTGAGTGCTAAGATTTTTTAAAATCTGCTTTGTGTGGGGGTGGAGGAGATGTGTGTGTGTGTGTGTGTGCGTACTTGTTTTCAATTTGTGAGTGAAAGAGAGGGAGAAAAAGGGAGCAAGAAAGGTGAGGGGGAGTGTGCGATTAAAGAGATTTGATGAGCTTTTCCTGGCTTTTGTTGACATAAGCAGTCAGTGGGGAAAAAAACTATATTAAAAGTTTTTCCATAATGGTGTTCCTCACACCATCACATGTAGGCTTTGTCACAGCATTGGAGCCATGAAAGAAAGGGGGATACCTAGTCAGTTGTACAACTGAATGCATTCAACTGAAATGTGTCTCCTCTGAATCAGAGGGGTGCGGGGGGGCTGCCTAAATCGACATCCATGGCTCCTGGGGAACAGTGGGTTAACTGCCTTGATCAGGGACAGAACGACAGATTTGTACCTTGTCAGCTTCGGGATTCGATCCAGCAACCTTTTGGTTACTGGCCAAACACGCCTACCCGCCAGGCTACTTCCCACCCCCATGCAGAATACATAGGCAGCCGAGTTCCTTTAAAAAAAATAGAATCCATGGACAACACTGCCCCCTATTGACCATCACTTGTCCCAACATCACAGTGCGGTGGCCTCGTGGCATAGCCACGGGAAGTAGTTTGGGGGTGGGTGCGCTGAAGACATCTTTATTGTCGGTCCATTAATACAGGACTAGTAAAGGCCCACTACACTACTTTTGTTATAGAAAAAAAGCGGCCTAACCCGGACGACGCTGGGCCAATTGTGTGTCGCCCCATGAGCCTCCCGGTCACAACCAACTGTGGCAGAACCTGGGCTCAGACCCAGAATCTCTGTTGACACAGCTAGCACTGCGATGCAGTGCCTTAGACCACTACTCCACCCGGGAGGCCCTCACTTGCACACAGTTTGATAAAACTCGGCAGGTAGGTTGGCCCAAACATCTTGGAGAACTAAACACAGTTCTTCTGTGGATTTAGGCAGCCTCAGGTGCTTCTCTCTTTTCATTTATTCCCAGACAGACTCGATGATGTTGAGATCAGGGCTCTGTGGGGGCCATACCATCACTTCCAGGACTCCTCGTTCTTCTTTACGCTGAAGATAGTTCTTAATAACTTTCGCTGTATGTTTGGGTTTGTTGTCATGCTGCAGAATAGGGGGCAATCAGATGCCTCCCTGATGGTAACCCACAACCCTGACATTGCAAGCACCATTTGTACTGGTCCCCCGTGGGAATCAAACCCACAACCCTGGCATTGCAAGCACCATTTGTACTGGTCCCCCGTGAGAATCAAACCCACAACCCTGGCATTGCAAGCACCATGCTCTACCAACTGATCATCACAAACCACTTGATGTCTCAATGTACTTCACTTCTGTTTTCTGCATTGTTTTTCTTCATGGTGATGGAAAGTCAACAGGTACAAACCTAGATGACCAGCCTATGTACAATACATTAATGTACATTTACATTAAGTGGTTTGTAAGGATGGTAAATTAGTACTGCACAAAAATTGGTTGTTTTTCCATGTTATTCCATGTTATTCCATGTTAATTTGAAGGTAGACCTTGAAATACATCCACAGGTACACCTCCAATTGACTAAAATAATGTCAGTTAGCCTATCAGAGGCTTCTAAAGCCATGACAAAATTTTCTGGAATTTTCCAAGCTGTTTAAAAACCTCTTCATCCTACCCCCTCCTTTTTCGAACATTCTGTTAAAAATCGCGCAACATTTCAGCGTCCTGCTACTCATGCCAGGAATATAGTATATGCATATGATTAGTATGTGTGGATAGAAAACACTCTGAAGTTTCTAAAACTGGTTAAATCACGGCTGTGACTATAACAGAGCGTGTGTTTCATCGAAAAGCGCAAGAAAAACTGGTCACTGAAAGCTGAAAAAAGTATCCATGCGCCCCTTTCATGTATTGTTTAAAGGAAACCAAATTTAATATGGAGACGGATGCAATTCCTACAGTTTCCACACGATGTCGCCAAAAACGTCATTTCATTGACAAAAATCCTTTGAGACATTACCAATAGATCCGTCATTCCATCCAGCCTACAACAATCGATTTTGGAAGATTGAAAAATGGACACTGTTTTCTTGAGTAGCTGCTATTGAATACAGATCGCCCAGTGATCAATTTGATCGCTTATTAACGTTTACAAATACCTAAAGTTGGGTTATAAAAGTAGGTTGAGGTGTTTTGTCAAAGAATATAGGCAACTTATATAATTTTTAAACATGACGTTGCGTGTTGGAAGAGAGCTTTTTTCCTGATGCAGACAGGCTATACAAATGGATATTTTGGGCATTCATGGACGGATTTAATCGGGAAAAAGAACAATTTGTGATGTTTATGGGACATATAGGAGTGCCAACAAAGAATATCATCAAAGGTAATGAATGTTTTATATTTTATTTCTGCGTTTTTGTGTAGCGCCGGCTACGCTAATTCTTTTGTTTACGTCGCCTTCAGGCATTTTGGGGTGTTGCATGCTATCAGATAATAGCTTCTCATGCTTTCGCCGAAAAGCATTTTAAAAATCTGACTTGTTGGCTAGATTCACAACGAGTGTAGCTTTAATTCAATACCCTGCATGTGTATTTTAATGAACGTTTGAGTTTTAACGAGTACATTTAGCATTTAGCGTAGCGCATTTGCATTTCCAGGTGCCTACTTGAGACGTCTGCGTCTCAAGTAGGATCAAGAAGTTAAAGGCACAGTCAACTTAGTGTATGTAAACTTCTGACCCACTGGAATTGTGATACAGTGAATTATAAGTGAACTAATCTGTCTGTAAACAATTGTTGGAAATTTGTGGAGTGGTTGAAAAACGAGTTTTAATGACTCCAACCTAAGTGTATGTAAACTTCTGATTTCAACTGTATATCAGTCCACTACGGAGGTCTATATCAGTCCACTACGGAGGTCTATATCAGTCCACTACGGAGGTCTATATCAGTCCACTACGGAGGTCTATATGGTCGCTAATAATAGTAAAGGCCCAGTGCACTACTTTGGTGAGAAAAATATATTTTCAAAAAAGTATATATTTTTGTATTCATATATTTTGTTTTATTCAGATTTTTAGGGGGTGTGGGGGGCCTCCTGGTCAGCTTTAGTCTGTCAAGCCAGACAATCTCTTATCCTTTCACGTCTATGAAAACAGTCAGTCTGGAAATGGACCAGGAGACATGGAACAGTCATTATGAAAAACCAGCCTCTTGGGTTCATACTGCAGTATCCAACAGTCATTATGAAACACCAGCCTCTTGGGTTCATACTGCAGTATCCAACAGGCATTATGAAACACCAGCCTCTTGGGTTCATCCTGCAGTATCCAACAGGCATTATGAAACACCTGCCTCTTGGGTTCATCCTGCAGTATCCAACAGTCATTATGAAACACCAGCCTCTTGGGTTCCTACTGCAGTATCCAACAGTCATTATGAAACACCAGCCTCTTGGGTTCCTACTGCAGTATCCACCAGTCATTATGAAACACCAGACTCTTGGGTTCATACTGCAGTATCCAACAGGCATTATGAAACACCAGCCTCTTGGGTTCCTACTGCTGTATCCAACAGGCATTATGAAACACCAGCCTCTTGGGTTCATCCTGCAGTATCCAACAGGCATTATGAAACACCAGCCTCTTGGGTTCCTACTGCTGTATCCAACAGGCATTATGAAACACCAGCCTCTTGGGTTCATACTGCAGTATCCAACAGGCATTATGAAACACCAGCCTCTTGGGTTCATACTGCAGTATCCAACAGGCATTATGAAACACCAGCCTCTTGGGTTCATACTGCAGTTTCCAACAGGCATTATGAAACACCAGCCTCTTGGGTTCATACTGCAGTATCCAACAGGCATTATGAAACACCAGCCTCTTGGGTTCATACTGCAGTTTCCAACAGGCATTATGAAACACCAGCCTCTTGGGTTCACTCCACTTGACCACTACATTCTCAAACCTCACTTAAACTGGATGGACTTTCTGCCTTGACCCCACTGATGTTTGATATATATTTGCTTCAGATAAGTTTTGAATCCACAATTGTTTCTAAATTGGAGACCCTAGAAGCTAAACAAACTATCTAAACTATGAACAAATAATTTAGATGCAACTAAATTAGATGTGTTAGAGCTGCAACCAGCTGCAAAACATTTCTCAAACATTTAAACAAACCACTGAAAGGGTGTTCAGTCCTTGGAGAGCATACCGTAACTGAAGTTTTGAAACATTCTTCAAGATGGCAACCTAACATTTCCATCAACAATTCTCATCGTCTTTAATGCTGATGCATTTCTAGGCTCCTTAATCAGCACAACTAAAGATGTAGTGAAATCAGGACACATCAAGATTCCAACATAAACTGTGTAATATATGGTTCTCATGCCTTCTCCTGTCATGTCTCTCTGTATGTTGCAGAAGGGGATTGGCGGGAGCAGCTCTGCCCTCTGGTGGTGAGGTTGAAGGAGTGCGTCGCGGAGGTGGTGGTGCGGGCCAGGAGGGCCATGACCTTCGTCCTGCTGCAGGAGGCGGCCTGCAGCATCCCCCAGGGACTGTTCCTCAAGCAGAGGAGGGATGTGGTCTTCAGTCAGGCGGTAGGTGGCCACCTGTGAAATGAGGACTCCACTTTGGAAACAGCCTATAGATATTTGTTGCAATTGATTTGTCATGTCAAGGCTCTTTAACCAATGCCAACGTTTTTTAAGCTGTTAGGAAGCTAGTTATGATGTCCAGTATCAAACCACCATTCAACGGCATGTGTTTGTTTACATAATATACACAAGCGATTAGTTAGCATTTCACTGACTATGTTTCTACTGAAACACAGCTCCTAATCCTAACATATGCAGTAATTGGAAGTGATCCAGCAAGTCTTTGAAACTGATCCTGCAGCAGCTCAGACTACTTGCAAGAAAATTACATTCAGAGATTGTTTGAATTACCTTGTGACCTAGATAAACAGGTCATTTATCAGCTGATAATGCCTTAGAATGTCATAATGTTCCAAACATAATCTCTGCAGCAGGGGGTCAACTCAGTCCACAGTTGGGCGGTAGGCTTTTGTGTGAATTAGGGCTGAACCCCATTAGTTGACTGGAATGACATGGACCTCTGCATTTATTTTTGGCCAAGTGTTTCTGTAATTACACAAAGACAAATATAATTGTGCCCATCTCAGTGAACTAATCCATTGCGAAGGCCTAGACTAAAAGCCAATTTATGTTTGATCTGAAAATGTGGTCGGAGGCTCCATATGGAAGGTGTGAGGCAATTATGGAGCCTCCAGAGGCACGCAGAGGCCAAGTCGAGCTCTGTACCACATCGCCATGCACCTCTTAAATGTTGTAACAATGCAGGGGGCTCTGTATAGCTCTGCATTGACATGCTTGGTTGACGGTAGTTGTGGCCGGTACATCCTGTATAAACACAATCTCACTTCCTTGACAACTTCCTTTACAACAGCTCTTCACTGCTCCGTGAAGCTCAAGAAGTATGAATGCCCTGATTTCTGCAGAGGCCGTATCACAGAAAATGCTGCATGGCCAATGCAGACGTCGGATTGACCATGCAGAACCCAGATGCACAATGCACTTCTCTCTCCAGAATGAGCTCTCTCCTGTCAATTTGTGCACATTCATTTTTCACAACTTTATTGTGTGTATTGTTTACGGTTGGTTGTTAGTGTATATCACGTTTCATTACCTATATCACCAGTAGTACATTTACCATCATTAATTCCTATAATTTCTAATATACAATGTCTGATAGTATTTCTGATTGGCCTAATATACCACCCCTAATGAGCTGTGGAGCTTCTCAAAATAACGTTTTCTTCACTTCAGACAGCAAGCAAACTGTCTTTTTTTTACATCCTTCGAGAATGACAATAGTTCCTCAATGTATTTGAAAAATCTTTCCAGCTCTCTCCCTTTTGGTAACCACTCAGCGTGAAAGGGAAAAATGTCGTGCTCTGATCCCGTGGAAACATCAAAAAATAGTTCTACCTGATTACTCCTTATCAGTGCTTGACTTGGACTTAAATAGGTTCCCGTACTCATTTTGGGTGCTGCTACTGTTTTATATTTAAGTGCAGGAGCTCCACAATACTTTTGACATAATATTCACAAGCATTAGAACATTCTAGGTGCTGCTACTAGCTCCGGTGAGCTCCTGCCCAAGTCAAGCACTGCATCTTTTCCCATGCGCAAATACCCTACAGCTGTGTCTGTCTCGAGCTCACTGGAAATGGGCCCCAGAATATTTTTTTTATCATGATATTTTCTATCTGCAGGCTGCAATGAAGGCCTTATTATAAATGAAATGAAAGTCTTCCACGTAAATGTGCATAGAATAACTATAACTGGCACAAAGATCAGTAGAAAGGGTAAGATAAATTGGCATTCCACATGAGAATGGTTGCAGACGCCTCGTGTAGCTTATTACCGGCAACTTCAGGAGAGTAATGGACGAATCTGCGAAAGCCAGCAGGAGCGAGAGAATGGTTGAGTCAGGTTAAGTTTTTTTTCTCCTGGTTATCTAGATCTCTGGCTCCCTCTTGAGTAAGTTGTGTGTTATTTAATCAAACAGTAAGCTTAAAGCATCTGACAAGCTCAATGCATATAGTTGATTTTATTGAAACACATTTATTGAAACACATATTTTTGGGGACGGGGACTGCCCTATTGTGAATGCCTTACCCTTTGCCCAACTGGATACAGAGATAAAAAAATATATAAATGGATGATGTGGATAAATTATATAGTGTGCCGTGTTGCTTTTTGATTGAACCCTGACGATGTGCCGTGTTGCTTTTTCATTGAATCCTGTGTGTGTGTGTGTGTGTGTGTGTGTGTGTGTGTGTGTGTGTGTGTGTGTGTGTGTGTGTGTGTGTGTGTGTGTGTGTGTGTGTGTGTGTGTGTGTGTGTGTGTGTGTGTGTGCAGCTAGCTGCGTTGGCGTGTGGTTTCGTCATGAGGCTGTACGCGGGGATGGAGGATAAGGGCTTCCTCAAGCAGCTCCACCAAGTGGGCCTGGTGGCACAGTTTGAAAGCCTGCTAAGCACCTACAGTGAGTACTCTAGTAGGGTCAAAGGTCAACTGTCTTACACACTGATCTAAGGTCTGTTTTTGAATTTCCACCCCTATTGAGGGAAGGTAAGCTCATCCGAGATATGTGTCTAAAGGGAACTTTTACCTAAAGGATTACCCAATTTGAAAGGTCCTTCAAGATTAACAAAGAGTACAGGAAGTTGTATAACATGCTTTTATACAGTAATGCACAGTTAATAAAGATGGTACCATTTGATAATTGTTTGTACCATTTGTCATAATTGTGCATTACCATGATAGAATGTGTAATGCATTTTAAAACCATTATATTTCCATGATCCACTTCTAATTAGACAATACCATGGTATTATTTAGGTGCATGGCAGTACCATCATCCTTCAAAGCTAAAACCATAGTACATTTCCATGATTCAGATCTATACCATAGTATAAATTATGCAATAACATGGTCATATTTAGGAACAATGGTAATTTCATGGTAGTACCATCATACTTCAAGGCTAAAACCATGGTACATTTCCTGAGATTAAGACTGTACCATGGTATTAGTGAAAATACAATAGGATTAACATGGTTATGAATGAAAGTACCATAGTGGTACCATGGTACATTTTTGTAAGGGATAGTTTGAAGGCATGTACTGCAGAAAGATTATCTGGTTACCATGGCGATTCACTGACTAAAAGTCTCATGAAAGAGAGAGAACTTCTACGATCAAGACAAGATTTTAAAAAATGCCTCAGAAGATAACAAAGCACTTCATGTAGTTACTTTCTTATGAACTTGTTTATATTACTTTCTAGTACGTCAAGCTAGTTTACAGAGTATCTAGCTAACTAGCCAGCTAGCTTTGTAGCTATGAATTGTTCATCTTCCATTGTTTAGCGAAGTAGCTAGCTGGTTGATGTTTTCCTTTTGTAAAAAGGACAGATTTAAGCAACAATCACCTCCCTAAATGCTGTTTACATTGATATCCATTCTGAATGAAGCAGTTATGGACCTCATGGGCACCCTTAACTTGTCACTTAATTTAAGAGGGACTTCACCTTCAAATTATTTGTGCAATTGACTTAAAGTTAAGGAAACTTTAAGGGAAATGATAAGGGGAAATTAACTTAAGTTGTTTTATGCAACTGGGCCCTATTGCCCGTTTTGTTGCCCAGTGTATTTCTCCTACTATGACCCGAACAGATTGTCTACTTCAAGTGAATAGGAAGTAACCTCTAATTTACTAATTGGTGTTGCTGTTACAGGTGAGGAGATTGGCATGCTGGAGGACATGGAGGTGGGCATCTCAGACCTGCACCGGGTGGCCTTCAAGATCACCCAGGCCAAGACAGACAACCCCTGTGACCTGCAACCTGTAGTCATCGGCAGGCGGTGAGACTCTATTACCCAGCATCCTTTAACCAGTGGTTTTGTCATTACATGGGAGATTACATAGTGTGAAATAGTTTTTTTTTTTTGAGATCAGCTTGGGGACTTCATACATCATATCATACTGTAATACAGAGTAATACATTATTATTGATCCAACTTGGCAAATTGTTTTATCAGGTGTATCAGGTGTATAGCTTTTCCTATTCTCTCTTGGACAGATCTCAGTAAACATAACTGGTGATCGAGAAATGTGATGGGTGGAATAATGAGTAGCAGTGGTTCCTGTGTTTGGGTTTTCGTCACTGGTTATTTGGACAAATCATGATTTCGCAGGTGTTAGCCTATTTCAAATTTAGAAAGGGGAGTGCGCCTCCCGGGTGGCGAAGTAGTCTAAGGCACTACATCTCAGAGCTAGCTGTGCCACTAGAGATTCTGGGTTTGAGCCCAGGCTCTGTCGCAGCCGGCTGCGCCCGGGAGGCCCATGGGGCGGCGCACAATTGGCCCAGCGTTGTCCGGGTTAGGGAGGGTTTGGCCAGAAGGGATATCCTTGTCTCATTTTGCACTAGCGACTCCTGTGGTCGCCAGGTGTACGGTGTTTCCTCTGACACATTGGTGCGGCTGGCTTCCCGGGTTAGATGTGCACTGTGTCAAGAAGCAGTGCGGCAAACAGTGCGGCTTGGTTGGGTCGTGTTTCGGAGGACGCATGGCTCTTGACCTTCGCCTCTCCCGAGTCCGTTCGGGAGTTGCAGCAATGAGACAAGTCTGTAACTACTAACAATTGGATACCACGAAATTGGGGAGGAAAATGTTGTTTTTTTTTATAATGGGGAGGGCACATTTAGCCTGTAACTTGCAAATAGAGAGGGTGGAGCTCCCCGTTCTGGTTCCGCTCCTCGTTCTAGCATCTCTTCTCTTAACACGTATGGACCCAGAACTTAATCGAGCAGCTGACCAATTACATGAGACTTTAGTTCTGGGTTAACTGAGCAGCTGACCAATTACATGAGACTTTAGTTCTGGGTTAACTGAGATTAAGCTTTTCCAATTTAACCAATTCTACCTACTGATTGAGGTGGTGTAGATGGTAGTCTACTTATTCCGAAAGCAGTAGACATACTGCAGCGAATTTGGGAGGTAACCAGGGTTGAAAAGTCCTTAAAAACATTTATTTTCCATCTGACAATAATGAATAGGTTAGCTTCCACATGAATTACAGTGAGCCATTTCCTGTTATCCAGGCTAATCTACTTCAAGTCGATTGTAAAAAATAAAACACCTGTTTTTGATTGGTCGTGACTTATGAGTCAAAAGCATAGGCAACAAAGCCTATATCAATTAAGATGATTTGTGTTAGGAGCTTTTCTCAGCATGACACTAAAAATATTGTATAGCAGATCATCAAAAAAAATCCAAGTGAGACATTTGGTTTTCATTATTTTGTTATTTGGAAATATCCCACTGAAGCCTGACTGTGTTTGTATAAACAACTGATCTTGTATCTCAGTAATGGGAGTTGCAACACATTTGTCTCAATGCTGACGTGTGCTGTTAACCAGTAAACCTGTCAGATGGGTAATAAATAGTGAAGAAATACTATCAGACCAATCAGTACCATGTCAAGGCCCAGTGAAAGTTGTGTGGACATCACGCCATCCTACTTACTGTAACTTCAGACTCCACCAAGCCTCTGTTCAGGCTTGTGCTCAGATTTGAAGTGTTAAAAGAATGGGTGAGAAGTGCTTCAAAGTTGGTATGTGATGCTTTCATGTCCACGCATCTCAAATGTCTGTTTACACTTTCTCTTTCACTCTGTGCTCCTCCCTCCCTGCCTCTCTCCTTCCTTTGTTCTTTCCTTCTTTCCTTCCTAACTTCCTTCGTACCTCCAACTCTCTCTCTCTCTTTCCCCTCCTCCCATTCTCCCTTCCTCTCCCTCTCTCCTTCCGTCTCTCCCTCCCGCCTACCTCCCTCCAGCGACCATTATACTGTAGAAGTGCCATTACCACGGCTGGCCTTCCAGACGTTACCCCATGAGATCAAAGAGGGCAAGGCGTTGCAGGTTTACCCGGTGCTCTTCAACGTGGGAATCAACGAACAGCAGACAATAGCAGACAGGTACCGGAACACTTTTCTCTTTTACGGGCGAATCATATCTTCCACTTTAGTTACAAATGTTCACTTATTCTCCCATTGACATCAGTTCATGATTAAGTGACATTTTGACTGAAGTAGAAGTTCAGTCAACCAGCCTTTACCGATCCCTCAGTTTCTTCTGTTACACACTATGGGCGAAAAAACATTTGTTTTGGATGAGATGATGTTGTCTATAGAGTCATTTCCCATCATGCTCCCAAGGTCATTGTCACCCTGTGTAATGTTATCGCCTTTGGAGCATCGAATAGGATTGTTTCTATCCAGCCAGTAAGTCTGGTTTGAGACAGGATATCGTGGCCATGATGTTAGGCTCACATTCAGAAAGAAACTGTGTTAGTGGTCATGTATTGCAATCATTTCAAGATTGTCAGACCTAAGTCACTTCTGGAATGCACACGATCAGTCTCCCTGACCCGCAACTTGTACTTTCATTGTGGAGGGGGTCTGTGGATCTGTCTCCATCCATTAGAACATTGCTCACGTGATATCTCAGACTTGGGTGAATGATGCGCCATGCCATAGAGATCCGGCATTTACAAAATCACACTGATTACCGTAACGGGGGGTGCTATAGTAATCAACTGACATTCCAAACTGAACAAGAATGTCTCCTGTTCCGTCATAAAATGTGATTCATATATGCAGCCTCTCATGACCAACATTTTTCTCATAAGGACCTATAAGGTCCATTGGTTTTTCTGCTAATTAGACTTTTTCCCCCACCAAACTTTGGAGAAGCATATCTCCCATTACGACCTATATAATTTCGGTACTTAAAATTAAATGATGCAATAATTGTCACTAACTGACATAAGAAGGAGCGCTCTGTCATTCGTGGAGGACAACATGTTTACTGTAGACTTGTTCTCTCTTTCTCCCTGTACAGATTAATTTGTCCTTTCAGGTTCTCTGTACAGATTAATTTGTGCTTTCAGGTTCTCTGTACAGATTAATTTGTCCTTTCAGGTGCTCTTTCTCCCTGTACAGATTAATTTGTGCTTTCAGGTTCTCTTTCTCCCTGTACAGATTAATTTGTGCTTTCAGGTGCTCTTTCTCCCTGTACAGATTAATTTGTCCTTTCAGGTTCTCTTTCTCCCTGTACAGATTAACTTGTCCTTTCATGTTCTCATTCTCCCTGTACAGATTAACTTGTCCTTTCATGTTCTCATTCTCCCTGTACAGATTAACTTGTCCTTTCATGTTCTCATTCTCCCTGTACAGATTCGGAGACATCTCTTTGCAAGAGAGGATAAACCAGAGGAACTTTGAGATTTTAGACAGTTATTACAAATCACTAAGCGATAAGGTGCCATCAGAATGTAAGTGCATCAACTGCCACTTTAACATAAAAACATCAGAAGTATAGAAATGTCATCAATCATCATGCAATAGTATCCATCTTGCTTTTTTATAGAACACATATTGACTTCATCCCACAGAAGAAAATGAGTTCTGTATATTGTAACGATCCATGCCCATTTGTATATAAGCAACATACACTGAATGTACAAAACATTAAGAACATCTTCCTAATATTGAATTGCACTCCCCGACTTTTGCCCTTTTGAACAGCCTCAATTCGTCGGGGCATGGACTCTACAAGGTGTCGAAGCGTTCCTCAGGGATGCTGGCCCATGTTGACTCCAATGCTTCCCACAGGTGTCAAGTTGGCTGGATGTCATTTGGGTGGTGGACCTTTCTTGATTTACACAGGAAACTGTTGAATCCTTCCAGTTCTTGACACAACCGGTGGCACATAATTCCATCCCCCGTTCAAAGGCACTTAAATATTTTGCCTTGCCCATTCACCCTCTGAATGTCACGCATACACAATCCATGTCTCAGTTGTCTCAAGGCCTAGAAATCCTTCTTAAACCTGTCTCCTCCCCTTCATCTACACTGATTGAAGTGGATTTAACAAGTGACATCAATAAGGGATCATAGCTTTCACCTGGATTCACCTGGTCATGGAAAGAGCATAATGTTTTGTACACTCTGTGTAGTATTATTACAGACATAAGATACAATGTGTCTTTATTTTACAGTCCAACACACACACACCAGTATTTCCATTTCCCGTCTATCATCGATTCAGCTCCTGTAAAATACACCCATGTGGGTCAGATTTGCAGACAGATACACGACCACAGAGATCTACGTTTGTGATGATGTTGTTGTTGTTCCACACAACAGCTCTTGTCATCCATCTGTCAGTAGTTTCCATAGATGTCCTCATTCTCGTTGTCAGTGTACCGTATCTTTATCTTATCAATACCTGCATCCTTCCTGTCGCGTGAACACACACACACACACACACACACACACACACACACACACACACACACACACACAAACTCCTTCCTGTTACAGCTCTGTCGAGCAGCCAAAAGAACCGACCAAAGCCAACTCGCGTTTCGTTTCCTTTCACAGGTCTGCCATGTTTTCAAACGCAGACGGACTTGAAAGATTTACTCGGAACCCTGGGCCAGAATGTAGTGACGAAGAAGAGAAAGAATGTGGAGATACTGTGGCTCGCTGGAACGGTGAGGATAGAATAAGATATATAACAAGTGGATCTATTCTTAGACATCTGGCTTGACGTCATTCATGCAAACTTGTCAGCCTGCTCATGTCCCTACATATGGAGGTTGATACGTTGGTGCCCTGAGGAGAGGTTTTGAACTTGTGAATGAAATGCACCTGCTACAATGAAGACTTCATAAACATATTCGACATCTGGCAGAAGACCATGCAAGGCTCCAAATAACCCTGATGATTTAGGGGAAATCTCCCAGAGAATGGGCATCCGATTACCTAATCACATAGGTAGGCATAGAGCAGCAATGGAAGCTACACGTGACCGATTTATATCATAAACTGTATCCAGCCAAACCAATCCGGAAAATCCCACACACACATGATTAATAACACTATTGTTAAAGGAGTAAAGGTTGAACACACACATTCCTTTCCGGCTAATTATTCCTCTGGTATTTGGTTAATGATTCCTCTGGTATTTCCAAATACTTCAGACAGTTTTCGGAAAATCTTCTGGTTGTAATGAGCTTCCTTCTCTTTCCCTCCCTGGTCTCTGGACTTAGCTGAGCCCGAAAAGGGAGTCTGGGAAACATCATATAAGCAGCTGCATAGAAAGTAGTGCACTTTCACTTTTGAAGTGAAAATTATTTTCATAAGAACAAAAACATGTTTTCATTGAATTCCCAGTGGAGTTTCCAGCGTACTTTTCTTCCCAATTCTACCTCACAGTCAGAGTAGTTTTCAGTTATGCATTATGTTTAAAATAGTTTGTTTTTGTTTACGTTATTGAGGTGTTTTCTTCTGCTTCTCCCTTGGTCCAGATCTGCCGACGGCTGAACGGGATCAGGTTCACCAGCTGTAAAAGTGCCAAAGACAGGACGTCGATGTCTGTAACCCTGGAGCAGTGTGCCCTGCTGAGAGACGAGCACCAGCTCAACAAGGATTACTTCATACGAGCCCTGGACTGCATGCGGAGGTGAGAGAGAGAAACTCAACTTTGGGGGAGAGGTCTTTAAAGTTATTTCCTGATTTATAGTAGGGCTCCTCGCGTTCTCTCTCCTTGCGTCTTCTCTCCTTGCCTCATTCTCAAAAGGAAGGAATGGAGTGGGAAGGGAGCATTGAAGGGGGAAATCTGAGGACAGGAACCTCCAATCTGCTCCATCGCTGCTTGCATCACTTCCCTCTAATGTTTTGAGGTGGTCGTGGTGGTGAGTGAATGGGAGGAGGTCTACCGAAGGAATCAGAGACAGACTTTTGAGATTCCCCTTTATGTCTCTGGGCCCTGAAGTTGATTGGGTAACCTGGTCGGGAAAACTCCTGGTCCTAATTATAATAAGCCCCAGGAGTCTTTCCTGGCTAAGTAACCGACCTCACTGGGGAAAAACTCCAGGCTCTACGTATGCCAATATTCCTTCATTGTGAAAAGTAACTAATGTTTGAAAGGACAGAGGAAGTGGCAAACATCCTGCTGATCGATCTGTGGCTGCCAACTGGCTATGGAGCTCAGTGGCATGCGCAAACACGCAGCAACATGTCTATCACACTGTTCACTGGCACCAGCCATTTCACCACCCCTATCAGAAGCCACGCACCCGCCCTGAAAGCCTGCCTCATCCCATTTGACTTGGTCAAAGTTCACATCAGAGCCACTTTGTAGCTTGGCATGGGCCCTGCTTGAATACTTTAGAAATGTGTCATTCCCTCCCTTCCTTCTCTCAAATAAATCACTGATCTGATGTGACTGGGTGGGTGAAAGCTGCTAAAGGAACCCATGTTGTCACCTATCCAATGTTGTGAGATCAGTGATAACCTAATATAGCATTTCTACAGCATTTGAACAGGGCCTATAGTGCATCATGATGTCACCCAGGCACATTCCCATAATCATCCTCTGTCTGTCCTCGTGATGCCAGAAGCCCTCAACCATGTGACCTGAGGTTACCCAGAGATGAGAGCATACAATTCTGTCAACAGAGAAGTTTGGCAGAAGAACACATGATCACCACAACTTTCTTTTTTACATTTATTTATTTAATTATACCCATTTTTCTCCCCATTTTTGTGGTATCCAATTGGTAGTTACAGTCTTGTCCCATTGTTGCAACTCCCGTACGGACTCAGGAGAGGCGAAGGTCGAGAGCTGTGTGTCCTTCGAAACACAACCCAGTGAAGCTACACTGCTTATTGACACAATGCCCACTTAACCCGGAAGCCAGCCACACCAATGTGTCGGAGGAAACACCCTACACCTGGCGAGTTTCTGGGTGCTTGAGTATCTAAGGAATCTTTGTTTCATCTGTGCATCAATTGTAGAATTTCAGCACTTTGCCCTCGAATGGATTGAATGAAATTCAACCTCAAACAAAGAGTGATTAATCAGAGCTTGAGAATGGATATGCTTTCCCATGTGTTCCAGTGTCAAGATGGTTCAGAAAGAGTGACACTGGAAGATAGCTGTAGGCTTGACCCGTCTATGCAAAGTTGGACCGGTAACTTTCAATCTTCAGTAAATACGTTTTAGTACTGAGCAGCTGTAAATATCAAATCAAATTTGATTTGTCACATGCGCCGAATATAACAGGTGTAGACTTTACCGTGAAATGCTTACTTACAAGTCCTTAACCAGCAATGCAGTTCAAGAAATAGAGATAATTAAGTATGATGGATCATTCTTTCAACATCGTTTTGTCAGAATAGCCTGTATACTGTGCACCACATAATGTAAACGGTCAGTTGAATGTGGCTAGTTAGTGATATTCCCATGAGTAAAAAAGTGTGGATCAAATATCTGGGGAATTACAGAAATGCTTACAGAAATGCTATCATACCGACTGTGTGCAACTGCATACACTGTGTGTTCACACGTGAAAGGGGGATACCTAGTCAGTTGTCTAACTGAATGTATTCAACTGAAATGTGTCTTCCGCAATTAACACAACTGCTCTGAATCAGAGAGGTGCGGGGGGCCTGCCTTAATCGACATCCACGTCTTCAGCACCCGGGGAACAGTGGGTTAACTGCCTTGCTCAGGGGCAGAACGACAAATATAACAAGGGCAACAAAGATACAGCTCAGATGATCACTAAAGCAGAGTCTGAGAGAACTAAGTCATTTCTAAAAACCTGTTAGATAAAACTGGTTTATGTTTGGAGAAAAAGGAGTGCTTTGATTATATCGAGGGTCGTTATGAGGCTTGTAGAACCGGTTATGGTTAGACAGTGTTGTGGCTTTGGAGCGGTCCAAGAATAAACCGGCTCTACAACAAGCCTACGGCTATAAAATGTCATCAACATTAGAGACTATGTGACTACAAATAATCGAAAACGTCAGAGTTACTTAACTCAGCAGGACCCCGTCTTTCAAAGATCATTCGTAAAAATCCAAATAACTTCACAGATCTTCATTGTTTAAATTGTTTAAACACAGTTTCCCATGCTTTTTCAATGACCCATAAACAATAAATTCACATGCACCTGTGGAACGGTTGTTAAGACACTGACAGCTTACAGACGGTAGGCAATTAAGGTTGCAGTTATGAAAACTTAGGACACTAAAGAGGCCTTTCTACAGACTCTGAAAAACACCAAAATAAAGATGCCCAGGTTCCCTGCTCATCTGTGTGAACGTGCCTTAGGCATGCTGCAAGGAGGCATGAGGACTGCAGAAGTGGCCTGGGCAATAAATTGCAATGTCCGTACTGTGAAACGACGAAGACAGCGCTACAGAGAGACAGGATGGACAGCTGATTGTCCTCGCAGTGGCAGACCACGTGCAACAACACCTGCACAGGATCGGTACATCCGAACATCACACCTGCGGGACATGCACAGGATGGCAACAACAACTGCCCGAGTTACACCAGGAACGCACAATCCCTCCATCAGTGCTCAGGCTGAGAGCAATAGGCTGAGAGAGGCTGGACTGAGGACTTGTAGGCCCTTTGTAAGGCAGGTCCTCACCAGGCATCACCGGCAACAACATTGCCTACGGGCACAAACATTGCCTACACTTTGTTGTGTAGTAAATATTTCCCTTTTTATTTTCATTGTTTTTTATTTATGTTTTAACACGAGGCATTGCATTCATGTCTGAAATGTGC
The DNA here is from genome assembly GCF_013265735.2 of Oncorhynchus mykiss. NCBI lineage: Eukaryota > Metazoa > Chordata > Actinopteri > Salmoniformes > Salmonidae > Oncorhynchus > Oncorhynchus mykiss. The sequence goes on along the minus strand of NC_048583.1, from coordinate 10,317,704 downwards.
TATATAAATAAAGCTTGATTTGATTTGCTGGTGTTATGTGGCCCCTAGGGGCCTCTACTAACTGACAGTGTACTGCCTAACAGTCTCTGTGGCTTAGAACAACAATTGGGGTTGAAGGGAGTAGACAGGACTATTTTGATATTGTTTGATGACCCCTACAGCTGTTGCCTCTAACACACATCAAGGGTCAGTGTAAGTGGTAAATTAATGAAATCCATGGGCTGCTTCCGCATAGAACATTTTTGTTGACATAAGAAGGATGCCTCTGTGGAAGCTCCATTAGTTATGAATGGGACTTGTTCCATCTTGGTATGATTATAGTATTGAAGTACCGTCTTACTTTGGCCCCATAGCTAAACAAGCTAGTTCCTTACTTCAAGTTCTGAACATTATGCACTGTTTGCTTTGTGTCAGATCAGTTCTCTCCTCCTTAAAACGTTGCGATCTTTGTGCTTTGCGAGCACAATTGGCCCAGCGTCGTCCGGGTTGGGCTGGGATCGGCCGTCATTGTAAATAAGAATTTGTTCTTAACTGACTTGCCTAGTTAAATAAAAAAAGATTGTGGTGGTCTTATCGTTCGTAACGAAAGAATACTCTCCCATAATTCTATATAACTTTTTGGAACAGGACATTTGGCTTCCTTACATAAGAGCTGAATTAATTGCACGTTGTGTGGCAACCAGCCCTTTGTATTGACGACAGGCTTCTAGATTGACAGTTTAATCGAGACCATGTAAACCGTTTACAAAGAAAGTTTTTAAAGAACCTGGATCTTGAAAGAAAGATATTGGGGGAGTAAAAAATGTAGAATCTAGTCTCAAAACCAATCAACATGTTTAAAAAAATAAAAATATATTTATTAACTAGGCAAGTCAGTTAAGAACAAATTCTTATTGACAATGATGGCCTTCCCTGGCCAAACCCAGACGACACTGGGCCAATTGTGCCCCGCCTTATGGGCCTCCCGATCACGGTCAGCTGTGGTCTAACATGGCATACAGCAGAGAAGAACTTTGTTAACTTTGTTTTACTACTTTCTCTCACCTGGTAGTGACTCATGTATAGACGGGTTGGCTGACGAAACGGATGATGTGGCCGGCAGGTGTGTGTTGTTATGATTGTGATAGCTAGCGTCAATGACAAAACGTTGCCATGGGGGAAACCGTGTGTGGCTAGTTGTTATTGAAACCATGTCTTGTTTTGAGGTGTTTGGACTAAATATAGTTTGCATGTTGTTAAACAGTCTAAGGCAACCCTGTCTGTTTTTCCCCATAGTGGCGCATGCGTCGGTTTTGTTGCTAAACAACCAACCCCTCCATACAGTATAGTTGGTTGCCTTAACCACAGACATACTGGGAGTATTCATGTTCATGAATTTCTTCCCAGTGATAAACTTGACTCATTGCCATATTTTCCACTGCTGTAGGCATACAGTACAGTGCTTAAAGTAACTACCCAGTAAAAACATGTTTTAAAAGTAAATAATCTGTTAACTCATGCCCAAATAATGTTGTTGACTCACCCTTTACTCGTATTTGTGGCGAAAGCATAAATAGGAGGAAAAAACACTCTTAAAAACCCCACCTCAAACTTCTCAAACAGACCATTTAAAAAATGCTTGCTATTTCCTCATGAGGAGGATGAGCTGGCCAATCAGTGGTTTAGTGGAGGATGAGCTGGCCAATTAGCCGTCTACGTGCATGAATATTTTTAATGACCAGTATACGCCCACACCATTCTGTTGTTGGGGTACACCCACACCATTCTGTTGTGGGGGTACACCCACACCATTCTGTTGTTGGGGTACACCCACACCATTTTGTTGTTGGAGTACACCCACACCATTCTGTTGTGGGGGTACACCCACACCATTCTGTTGTGGGGGTACACCCACACCATTCTGTTGTTGGGGTACACCCACACCATTCTGTTGTTGGGGTACACCCACACCATTCTGTTGTTGGGGTACACCCACACCATTCTGTTGTGGGGGTACACCCACACCATTCTGTTGTTGGGGTACACCCACACCATTCTGTTGTTGGGGTACACCCACACCATTCTGTTGTTGGGGTACACCCACACCATTCTGTTGTTGGGGTACACCCACACCATTCTGTTGTGGGGGTACACCCACACCATTCTGTTGTTGGGGTACACCCACACCATTCTGTTGTTGGGGTACACCCACACCATTCCAACACAGACAAGCTGCTTTTTAACATTACCATGTTTTTAGAAGTACAGTGAGAGTACAAAACATTAGGAACACATTCCTAATATTGAGTTGCACCCCCTTTTGTCCTCAGAACAGTCTCAATTCGTCGGTCTATGGACTCTACAAGGTGTCAAAAGCGTTGCTGGCCCAACAGGGATGCTGGCCCATGTTGACCCCAATGCTTCCCACAGTTATGTCAAGTTGGCTGGATGTCCTTTGGGTGGTGGACCATTCATGTTACACATGGGAAACTGTTGAGCTTGGAAAAACCAGCAGCGTTGCATTTGAAGGAATCTTTGTTTCATCTGTGCACCAACTGTAGAATTTCAGCACTTTGTCCTCGAATGGATTGAATGAAATTCAACCTCAAACAAAGAGTGATTAATCAGAGCTTGAGAATGGATATGCTTTCCCATGTGTTCCAGTGTCAAGATGGTTCAGAAAGAGTGACACTGGAAGATAGCTGTAGGCTTGACCCGTCTATGCTAAGTTGGACCGGTAACTTTCAATCTTCAGTAAATACATTTAAGTACTGAGCAGCTGTAAGTATGATGGATCATTCTTTCAACATCGTTTTGTCAGAATAGCCTGTCTACTGTGCACCACATAATGTAAATGGTCAGTTGAATGTGGCTAGTTGTTGATATTCCCATGAGTTAAAAAGTGTGGATCAAATATCTGGGGAAGTCAAATTGCCAGTCTTTTGCCTGCAGAAATGCTATCACAGCCACTGTGTGCAACAACATACACCGTGTGAAATGTAACAAAAATGATACAGCTCAGAAGATACCCAGTTCAAAGGCACTTAAATCTTTTGTCTTGCCCGTTCACCCTCTGAATGGCACACATACACAATCCATGTCTCAAGGCTTAAAAATCCTTCTTAAACCTGTCTCCTCCCCTTCATCTACATTCTACACTGATTGAAGTAGATTTAACAAGTGGTCAGTCTGTCATGGAAAAAGCAGGTGTTCCTAATGTATTGTACACTCAGTGTAGGTCATAGTTCATATAAATCTGGAAACACTGGACAGTTAACTTTAACATAAAGTACAATAAGTACTGTAAGTGATAAATAACACTAGATCAACTCCCCGAGCTGACAAGGTAAAAATCTGTCGTTCTGCCCCTGAAGAAGGCAGTTAACCCACTGTTCCTAGACCATCATTGTAAATAAGAATTTGTTCTTAACTGACTTGCCTAGTTAAATAAATATAAAATGTTCATGAAGCTCAACTATCTCTCTGTCAATACATTTACTGACACTGTTCCCTTATTTTATCCAACATCTATGTCTTGTTTAAGTATTGACATAGTCTAAACCCAAGTGTACATTCTAACTCCACAATGGTCTGGTTTCAACATGGCTTGTTCTGGATATGTGGGGGTAAGGCTTATCACATTTCCTTAAGTTTTGGGTTGAGATCTTTAAATGTCCCTTTCTGTTGGCTACATGAAATCAACAGGTGCAACAGAACACATCCAAAGCTTTGTCCAAATAATTTTCAAGTAAATAATTGAAAGAGGAGAGATCCAGATAAATGATCGTGCCTGCCTCTACTCGCCCCCTTCATACTTCAACTCCTCTATTCATGTGGGACTTACACTCTTCCATTCATCTTTCCATTTGCCCATTCGTCCATTCATCTTTCCATTTACCGATTCATCCATTCATCTTTCCATTTAACCATTCATCTTTCCATTTGCCCATTCATCCATTCATCTTTCCATTTACCCATTCATCCATTCATCTTTCCATTTACCCATTCATCCATTCATCCATTCATATTTCCATTTGCCCATTCATCCATTCATCTTTCCATTTACCCATTCATCCATTCATCTTTCCATTTACCCATTCATCTTTCCATTTACCCATTCATCCATTCATCTTTCCATTTACCCATTCATCTTTCCATTTGCCCATTCATCCATTCATCTTTCCATTTACCCATTCATCCATTCATCTTTCCATTTGCCCATTCATCCATTCATCTTTCCATTTACCCATTCATCCATTAATCTTTCCATTTGCCCATTCATCCATTCATCTTTCCATTTACCCATTCATCCATTCATCTTTCCATTTACCCATTCATCCATTCATGCGTCTGTGCTTGCTGGTTGTCTTTGGCCCATGTCAGGGGTCTCTCCTTTACTAACCCACCGGTTCTTTCTGTCTATTCTCTGTCTCACCTCCTCCACCTCGCCCCTCGCCCCCTCGCCTTGCAGTCGGCTCACCCAGGGAGAAGTAGTGTGTCAGTGGGATTCGGACCCCGAGGCGGCGTGCTCTGTAGCGGAGAACAAGCCGGCCTCGCGACACTTCTACCCCATCGCCCTACTGCTTGTCAGCTCACACCTGCTGGTCGTGTGGTTAATTTTAAGTCTTGTTTTTCTGCTTGCAAAATATCAATAAAGTTGCTGACGATGCCATGTACTAACCTTGTGTGCGTCAGGTGGTGATTTTTGTCTGTGCAGCTTGTTTTTTGGGAGGGAGGGAGTATGGAATGTGTGTGATTTCATTGATTTTGCTTTGAAAGGGTAATTGGGTGGATACATGATTTAATTTGTACAATCAAACACAAGCTTTCGACTGTTAATCCGACTAGCAGGCTTGAGGATAGGATGGAATCGATTTAGAATGTAAGGGATTAAGAAAATAAATTCTCTCCGCTAAGACATATTAGCTTTCTCTATTTTCACAGATACCATTCTGTTGAACCTTGGAGTCTTTTTTCTCCCGTACCAAAAGCATTGGCCATATAATACTATCAGAAGGACTGGCGATAAACAGTTATCTCTTCATGTCAATGACCGAGAACTAACGTTCTGAGAGCTAGCATTGCGTTCTGGTTGGCTGCTCTGGCACAGATACCAAAGTGCTAACAGCGTAACTGAAGCCGATCACACTGTTACACACTCCAGTATAAACTCCAAGCAGCTTGAGGGCACGTTCTTATCATAACCTCCAGTTGACCCCTGTCAGTTGAGGGACCCTCCTCTTCATAGAGACTGTGATTTATTTACTAAGATTCTACATTTTAGTAATGTACTACATCTCTTCAACGATTCCTATGTCCTCTGGAATAGTGGAAGTGGAACCCCCTCACTCTTCTTCCCCACTCCAACTATCTCCCCCTCTACTCTAAAGTAGAGCATAGTAGGATTCTGATGATCAGGGGAAAAATAGAGCCGTATAAATCAGTAGTGATATGCTCCAGGACACTTCAAAAGCAGTTTTCTCTTCCTCCGTTAGACTGCTGTTAGTGTGTATAGGCGGTTAGACTGCTGTCAGTGTGTTTAGGCGGTTAGGCTGCTGTTAGTGTGTTTATGCGGTTAGACTGCTGTTAGTGTGTTTAGGCGATTAGACTGCTGTTAGTGTGTATAGACTGTTAGACTGCTGTTAGTGTGTATAGACTGTTAGACTGCTGTTAGTGTGTTTAGGCGGTTAGACTGCTGTTAGTGTGTTTAGGCGGTTAGACTGCTGTTAGTGTGTTTATGCGGTTAGACTGCTGTTAGTGTGTTTAGATGGTTAGACTGCTGTTAGTGTGTTTAGACGGTTAGACTGCTGTTAGTGTGTATAGGCGGTTAGACTGCTGTTAGTGTGTTTAGATGGTTAGACTGCTGTTAGTGTGTTTAGACGGTTAGACTGCTGTTAGTGTGTATAGGCGGTTAGACTGCTGTTAGTGTGTATAGACTGTTAGACTGCTGTTAGTGTGTATAGACTGTTAGACTGCTGTTAGTGTGTTTAGATGGTTAAACTGCTGTTAGTGTGTTTAGACGGTTAGACTGCTGTTAGTGTGTATGGACTGTTAGACTGCTGTTAGTGTGTATAGACTGTTAGACTGCTGTTAGTGTGTTTAGATGGTTAAACTGCTGTTAGTGTGTATAGACTGTTAGACTGCTGTTAGTGTGTATAGACTGCTACTGTTATTCTGTCTCTAAAACAGCAACTGTAGGAGTGATCCCAGAATGTAGGAGCGATCCCAAGGAATAGTCCCAGAGTGTAGGAGTGATTTCAGCTGACAGTGTAGGCACAGTGCACAAACATTTCTCAGTCTTAACTTGCCAGGAATGGGATGTTTACAGATTAGAGGGAGGGAGGAAGGGAGATCCAAGATAAGTATCCACTAATAAAATCCAAACGAGTTGACAGAATTGGAAAATTATTCACTTGGACATGCTGCCAGGTATGGGATGTGCGCTACTGACTGAGCAAACATGGCTATGGACCGTTCTGAATTTATGGTCCGGATGCATTAAAACATTTGTCTATTTACATTGACTGGAAATAAATATAGATAGGCATCATTTAATTTATCTTGACCTGCGAATCGCTTTCTCCAGCTGGCTACACTGAGCTCTAACACCAAACATCATAGTTTCTAAAATCAAGTACTGCAAGACAGTGTTTCAAACTAATATATATATATATATATATATATATATATATATATATATATATATATATATATATATATATATATATATATATATATATATATATATATATATATATATATATATATATATATATATATATATATATATACTGTATATATAGATAGTATGGGCTGATATAGGCAAATAATGTTAGATAGTCGTGTAATGGACCACATGAGAATTTATGGTAACATATCCTCTATCTGCGGCAAAAGGGGGCACATTTTGATCTTGCCTAGGCTGCAGAATTGCTGGGACTTTGGTTGTTTGTCCCTCCCTAGACGTAGTTTGACAAACCCAGTTTTAAATACTAATTTGCACGGGCATCATGTTGCACCAAGAGCTCCATGGCCATTGAGAGGCCATAAGGAGAGTAAGCTTGTCCATGGTGGTCTGCGAACCCACGACCTTCCAGCTCGCAATCAAAATCCCAATGTTGCCATGTAACACTCTCGAGGTGAAAAAACGGTTTGTCAATCTGTATATCTAAGGCTCTGGTCTGTCCTAGGAGTGGGGGGGAAAGGTAGGCATGTTCTCTGCTATACTACGTTGAATTATTATTTTGGATAGAGGGAGGATCACTTTTTTCAAGCGTTCAGGGAGGGTCAAGTGAAAATATATTTGGACTAAATTAGGGTCATCCATTTTCATTTCAGAGAGGTCTGATTTTCTCGATGTATCCCTTATTATGAATAACTTACAATCCCTTACCTTAGCTGTCCTACGGGTAATACTTAACTGTTGTCCGTCTGTTATCTGCTTCCCATCTGTCCGTCTGTTACTCAGTTGTTGGTTGTTGTTTTCCATACTCAAAACACAGACCCCCTTTTTGAGAAAATTATTCATCATTTCATTTCATTCTTCTTCCCTCCTTTTTGTCATCATGGCCACACCACCAAACCAGGGAGGGATGTCGGATTGAGAATGTGCAAAAGAATATTAAATGCCGGAAGTATGCCTTCAACATGCTGCAGCTGATGGCATTCCCCAAGATCTACCGGCCGCCGGAGGGGACCTATGGGAAGGTTGACTCCTGAACCCAACCTATATGTAGGAACTAAGATGGCTACGTCCTGATTCTCCACCCTCCACAGGGAGTGTGCATGTGCAAGTGAAGTGTAGGGAAACAGGACACAGCCGGTGTAGAAAACAAACCATATGATTCCCGACGTAATCTAATCCAAGCAGTAAATATAGTAGCAATAGAAATAGTCTTTAGCCATGTGCTGCTGGTCCAGATGTAAAAAATAAATGAAAGGTTGTAGGTGTTTCTGATATTGGCCATGTTACGCAACGTTGCCGGGACACACTATTTTGTCTGAGTTAAGTTTGTCCGTATTTCTTGTTCAGGCGTTCCTTTGTCATTTTCTTCTTCGCTGAGTCATCGTTTGTAATATCTGCGAAGCGTGTTGCTTGCCAATTGAGCCTACTTTCTCATGCTCTGTTTATGAAATGCCTTTAAGGTTAGTCACATTGGCACATGTAAACACAGTAACTAATTTGCGTCAGACATGGCTTGAAGGAAGCCTTGAAAAGGTTCTATAAGTTCGCGAAAAAGCTGAACAGACTTTCAGGTTTAGCTTGTTGTTCATGTTCCCTCAGGTCTCTTTTGTAGAAGGCTGTCTGTCCCTTAAGGAGCCTGAGAGAGCTTACTGTAAATATGATTTAATTCCATGAATATGTTCTCCTCTCATTCTCAATCATGGTTGCTTTTAAGACCACCTCATATTTTTTTGTACTAGAATACACTCAATCGTAATGTGTCTCACAAAATTTGTTGAAATACTGCCATATCTATCACATGCTGTATATAACTTTACTTTTGTTTAAAAATATTGTTTTCCTTTATTTTCCCTCCACAATCAGTCAATTGAAAACCAAACCATAACCCCTTTGTATCATAATATTTATTTTATATCCTTTTTTAATCTGTTTTTATGCTTTATTCAAGGTCACTGTCTTGGATTCAAAAGCATCCAAGGCTCTTCCTGTATGTTAAATATCTTTGTTTGCGCTTTGCAATGTGTTGCATTCCTGTTTATTTAATTTAAATACATCTGATTAAATTGCTTGGGATGGATGTTAATATCTGTGTTCATCTTTTCATAATGTCTGTATCTTATTAGGGCAATGGATGTTGATCTCTCTGAGGCAGGAATGTCCAAATAAGAACACGCGCACGTGCGCACACACATTCTCGCCTCATTGTTTCTTAATAGGGAACTGATCTACTGAGGTAGTTCCCCTTTTCACAATATTGGCTTCCAACCAGTTCAATGACTCTCCAGGGTTAGAAAGGGGTTTGTTACATTATCTCAGTCAGTTGCTAATATTACAAACCCTTATCTGAAATTCCAACACTGGGCTACAGTGGGCATTCCAGAGCCAGAGCAGCAGCTTCAGAAAACTAAAGAACTCACGGGTAATTGGCTGGAAAATGGACTCCTGGTGTATCACTGACGAAGACATGGCGGAGGTCAAGAAGGAAGCGTTGGAGCGTCTGCGTCCGTACCTCTGTGAGAAGCTAGTGGCAGACCGCCACCTGGACTACCTCCGGTCCAGGAGGGTCCTTACGCGGGACGACGCCGAGGACATCTGCTGCAGGGTGGGGAACAGCAAGAAGACCGGTAGGATGCTGGACTACTTAGCCGAGAACCCCAGGGGCCTCGACTACCTCGTGGAGTCCATATGCCGAGTGAGGACAAAGGACTTTGTCATCGGGAAGATCACCAACGAAGTTGAGGTGGTGAAGATGGAGAGGAGAGAGGCGGCCATCTTGTCAGCAGCAGGTAGTTCTTCACCGGTCTGTATATGCAAAGAGAGAACTCCCTTTGTGTCGTTGCAGAGTGGCAGTAGTGAAGCACAGTCCATCCAAACCTCTCTGTCCAACTCAGAAGACAAGTGGGGTCAAAATGAAGCATCCTTTTCCTGGAGTGCCCTTCCTGAAGGAGTTAGTGTTTCTTCTCTACACAGTCTGCCAAAACCAGGAGAGCAGGGCGCCCCTTCAGTGCCCCTTGAGGACAACGAGCCCGGGACCTTAAGAGTCTGAGAGCAGTGACCAGTTTCACACCATCCGTTCCTTTTCAACCCCCCCCTCGGTGATGGAGTAATACAGAATGTCTGGATTCAAACACAGGTTGGATTATATGGGGACAGTAAAGGGTTAGGTTTTATTGTGTCATAACTGTACATGTCATCGTTATCGAATGTTTTATTTTCCATATCATAAAAGCGTACAGTGAAGCCACAAGACGTGGGTTCTAACACGTTTGTTCTAGCAATAAAATGTTTTACTGAAAACGTTCTGTTATTGAAATGCAAAATAAAATCCTGTACTTCTCCATCATGAAAAAAAACAGAACTATTACAAAATGGATGCGTGCCAGAAAGTTGTACTGGAGAGCTTTAGTTTCATATCTTCATCTGCCACAGTATAAGGAAATGGCGCACGGCAGAGCTTCCTGTTTCTCTGAGGCACAGTCCCACTTCATGTCCCTATTTGAACTTCTGCCAGGCATCCATATTCTAGGAAATGATCAAATCAACATGTTTATGTTTTCTGGGATTTTATTTTAATTCAGGATGTGCAATTTTGACATACTGACAAGAACTCAAGGGAAACTAGTTAGTGACAATTAGTGACAGTTAGTGACAGTTAGTGTGCATATGACATGGATGATGAAACAAAAACATGTAAAGCTCCAAATAGGCATTTCAATAAATATGACAAAAGTACAGATGTAAAAGTTATATTTGATTATATACAAAAATATAAACGGCTAGTTACAATTACACTTGAACTGAGAGGTAATATACATTTGGACACGAGCACTAGCTGTCACTCTGCTAATTTCTTCACATACTATCATGACCAAAGGTAGAATAACGCACACATGACATTGTTTGCTACGTTATTTATGAAAAACAATTTAAACACATATTTACAATATATTCAACTGACAGTTTGCCCTATTCTCTCCAAAAGGCGCTCCAGGTTGTAGAGGAATATTGTGGAGTTGGCAACTCTCTGTGCCTCACACGGTGAGCATCTAGAACTGTTCTGTAAATGCAGAAAAAAGGAGAAGCAATACATTTAGATGAAAACAATATTCAGAGTGACATTGTAATTCAAAATACTGTTGCTGCTAATCAAATGAATGCCAATCAAAAATGTATTGTTGTTGAACAATTGGAAGTATGGAGCGTCAGGACTTTTCACAACACATATTTGGGATAAACTTCAGAACTTATTTAAAGGTTGACTTACATATTGGCGTTCATGTTCTTCCAAATGTTTTTTCCGATGGTAGATGGATGTTTTTATTTCGTCATGGTAGTTATCTGTGACCGACATGTCCTCGAACAGGACAACCTCCAACTCCAATAAATAACAGTGCATGAACTTAAAGATGCAGTGGTCCTGGGGAAGAACAGAACCACAGGCTGTGTTACAGTATATACACAGACTATAAAACATTGATCTGGAAATCTATAAAAGTAAGCAAAAGAGGTGTGTTCTAATCATGGCATTACAAACAGGGGCGGACTGGGACCAGAAATCGGCCCTGGCATTTCTAACACACTGGACCCTTTTTTTCCATGACGCCCCACACTGCATTTTCAAAGGACCAAAAAAAAAAAAAAAAATGTGTCTATTTATTGCATATTGCTACAAGAACTTACATTGTAGATGTCATCGTTGGTAGGAGCATACAAACAGGCATCTGATTTCTGACAAGAAAGAAAACCAGTTGTATGAATAATTTTTTCTTATCCGTCAATGTCACACGTTACTAGTCCTTTGAAAATTCCCCCTTTACCCTAATTTCACACCAAATGCGCCATACCAGGACTACAGGATATTCATTAGCTGTAGTCTTACTTCTATGGTACTTTTCAAGTTTTTCAACTCCGACTGAAGCTCTTTAACGTCATGTATTGTCATCCCGTGTGTTTCAGCAGCACCAGCAATGGGCAAATGTGCGGTGGCACTCAGGCAGCTTTAATAGAAGAGGTACGGATGAATACAGGGATGATACACAACGTAACACACAACACAATGAACTAATATGTCCTTAGTTTATTTTGTTATGATTGTGGTAATCTCTAAGGTATTTATAAGTCATATGGTTAAAAAAACAATGTGTTGAAATTGCCAATCAGGAGTCTGAAATAATCCAGGCTGTATCACAACTGGCCGTGATTGGGAGTGGTGGCGCACAATTGGGTGGCGCACAATTGGCCCAGCGTTGTCCGTGTTAGGGTTTGGCCGGGGAAGGCCGTCATTGTAAATCAGAATTTGTTGTTCTTAAAACTCACTTACTTAGTAAAATAAAGGTAAAATAAATACAACAAAAATGTCAAAAAGGCATGTATGTATTCATATTTTTATTAGGGGTGCACAAATCAGCCCCTCAAGTTCCACTTGCTGGTTCTTGTTTCTCCCTGGTCCCTAATTGATTAATGCACAGTACCAGTCAAAAGTTTGGACACACCTACTCATTCAAGGATTTCTTTGTTTTTACTATTTTCTACATTGTAGAATAATAGTGACGACAAACTATGAAATAACACATATGGAATCATGTAGTGACCAAAAAGGTGTTAAACAAATCAAAATATGTTACATTTGAGATTCTTCAAAGTAGCTACCCTTTGCCTTGATGACAGCTTTGGCATTCTATCAACTCTTGGCATTCTATCATCCAGCTTCATGAGGTAGTCACCTGGAATGCATTTCAATTAACAGCTGTTCCTTGTTAAAAGTTCATTTGTGGAATTTCTTTCCTTCTTAATGCGTTTGAGCCAATCAGTTGTGTAGTGACAAGGTAGGGGTGGTATACAGAAGATAGACCTATTTGGTAAAAGATCTGGTCCATATTATGGCAAAAACTGCTCAAATAAGAAAAGGTAATGATGGACTGTCGTTTCTCTTAAGACATGAAGGTCAGTCAATCTGGAAAATGTCAAGATCTTTGAAAGTTTCTTCAAGTGAAGTCGCTAAAACCATCAAGCGCCAACATGAAACTGACTCTCACGAGGACCGCCACAGGAAAGGAGGACCCAGAGTTACCGCTGCTGCAAAAGATAAGTTCATTAGAGTTAACTGCACCTCAATTTGCAGTGAAATGCTTCACAGAGTTCAAGTAACAGACACATCTCAACATCAACTGTTCAGAGGAGACTGCGTGATTCAGGCCTTTATGGTCAAATTGCTACAAAGAAACCACTATTTTTTTTATTTAACTAGGCAAGTCAGTTAAGAATAAATTCTTATTTACAATGACAGCCTACAGTGGAACAGTGGGTTAACTGCCTTATTCAGGGGCAGAATGACATTTTTACCTTGTCAGCTCAGGGATTCAATCCAATAACCTTTCGGTTACTGGCCCAACGCTCTAACCACTAGACTACCTACCGCCCCAAATCTAAAGGACACCAATGGAACCAAAATGTCAGATTTTTGGTTCCAACCGCTGTGTCTTTGTGAGACGCAAAGTAGGTGAACGGAAGATCTCCGAATGTGTGGTTCCCGCTGAGAATAATGGAGGAGGCAGTGTGATGGCGCTTTGCTGGTGACACTGTCTGATTTATTTAGAATTCAAGGCACACTTAGCCAGCATGGCAACCACAGCATTATGCAGAAATCATTTGTTTTTCAACAGGACAATGACCCAAAACACACCTCCAGGCTGTGTCAGGGCCATTTGACCAATAAGGAGAGTGATGAGTGCTGCATCAGATGACCTGGCCTCCACAATCACCTGACCTTAAACAAATTGAGATGGTTTGGGATGAGTTGGACCGCAGAGTGAAGGGATTCTCAGGATATGTGGGAACTCCTTAAAGACTGTTGAAAAAGCATTCCAGGTGAAGCTGGTTGAGAGAATTCGGCTTGTCACCAAAAGCACTCACAAACCTTTACAGATGCACAATCAAGAGCATCCTGCCGGGCTGTATCACCGCCTGGTACGGCAACTGCTCCGCCCACAACCGTAAGGCTCTCCAAAGGGTAGTGAGGTCTGCACAACGCATCACCGGGACACCTACACCACCCGATGTCACAGGAAGGCCATAAAGGACAACAACCACCCGAGCCACTGCCTGTTCACCCCGCTATCATCCAGAAGGCGAGGTCAGTACAGGTGCAAGCAGGGACCGAGAGACTGAAAAACAGCTTCCATCAATGCCATCAGACTGTTGAACAGCCACCACTAACATTGAGTGGCTGCTGCCAACATACTGACTCAAATCCAGCCACTTTAATAATGGAAAAATTGATGTAAAAAATTATCACTAGCCACTTTAAACAATGGCACTTAATATAATGTCTACATACCCTACATTACTCATCTCATATGTATATACTGTACTCGATACCATCTACTGCATCTTGCCTATGCCATTCTGTACCATCACTCATTCATATATCTTAATGTACATGTTCTTCATTCCTTTACACTTGTGTGTATAAGGTAGTTGTGAAATTGTTAGGTTAGATTACTCGTTGGTTATTACTGCATTGTCGGAACTAGAAGCACAAGCATTTCGCTACACTCGCATTAACATCTGTTAACCATGTGTATGTGACAAATAAAATTTGATTTGAAAACCAAGTCTGCAAAGCTAGGCAAATGGTGGCTACTTTGAAGAATCTAAAATACATATTGATTTGTTTAACACTTTTTGGGTTAGTACATTATTCCATATGTGTTATTTCATAGTTTTTATGTCTTCAGTATTATTCTACAATGTAAAAAATAGTTCAAATTATGAAAAACAATTGAATGGGTAGGTGTGTCCAAACTTTTGCCTGCTACTGTATGTCATTGGATGACTGAAGGAATACCAAACTGTGGCCCTTGAGGACAGGAGTGGTGCACCCCGACATGTATGTTTAAAGCATTCAAATTCCTAAATATATATTCTAATGGCATGGAATCAAGTGTCAAACCCACTCTGGGCACCATCACAATACAGAGATTTCCCAGTGTGCAATAGTGATGTAATGACGACATAACAACATTATTAGATTTACCCTCAAAGCAGTAAGATGAATGATGTCATTGCCCTGCTGTTTTAATAAATGAATCGTAATCTTAGCAATGCACTTGACTCGTGAAAGTGAAAGTGTATAGATAAACCTCACGGCTTGGTGTCATACAATAACAGCTACACTCCTGCCCATGCAAGGTTAATGCTACATTTCAAGCGCTCTGTAAAAACACGTACATCAGAAATGTAATCAAACTGCAGGAAGCAATGCTGCTGTGTGTGTTTCATACGGTGCTATACCTCAATATTATGAAGCAATTCCAGAGCTCAATGTTCAGACACTGGTGTTGATAGTAATGGAAACCCCAGAAGAGACAGATCCATCGCACACTTTTCTAGAAACAAATCACAAAAAAAGAAGACACTGGAATGCCTTGTAGTTCAAACAGGAAGGTTTTTTTCTAGCGCTGGTCAACGCCCAGAGCTAGATGTTTTCCACAAGCTGAATCACAGCCAAAACTATGTGAAAGTGAAAGTATTTTAACTATTGACAGCTTCTGGGAGAAAGTAACTTTTTATACATTCATTGGAAAATAACAGAAGAACATACCGTTCAGCCATTTATCACTAAATATTCTTAATAAACCCGTTTTTAGCTGATAGATCTGAACGTTAACACAGAGCGAGCTTTCTTCTTGAATTTCTGAAATAGGTAACAATGTTTACTCCTTAGGGATAGCTTCTAAAGCCACAATGGTTATTGTAACTTTAAGAGTCAGATACTCTCCAGATCAAGGCAAAATAGCCTACTAGTTGTCTGATCTACAGACGCGTTACTTCAGCACCAAGTGGTTTAAATGTAATTTACAGTTAATTGACGCATAAGTCAATTGTGCCACGTGTCCCGTGAGGACAAGCTATTGAAAAAAAACGTGTTTTCAATCTCTTTTTAACGTCAATGTCACTAGGCCGGATGAGTCATCACAAGTCAACAATCTATTTCCAAACTCCTGTGATTGACAAAGTCATATGTCGGTTATAAATATAGTGGCAGTGTGCCACGCATGGACTTTGTTTCTTAAAGAAGCACTTCGATCCGACAATTTCACTGTGTGGCTGAATAACATGACAGAAGGCAATGTAAAAAGAAGCCGTGGTTCAGACTAAATACATTTAATCACCAGGCATATGCATTGGGCATACAATAAAACAAGTTTAGAAGTCAGACTGTCGCAGAAACTCCCTAGAACCTTTACTTTTTAGTGATAAACTTGTAGTCTGTCAAATATCCAATATTGTACCCGAACATAACCTATACAATGTAGGCTAATGGTAGACAATTGTATATTTGTAAATTGAATACCTTTGTCCTGCGCTCCAATAAACGAATGCAAAAAAGGAGCACTGTCAAAAAACCTGTCATCAGCGTTGTTCGCTGCCCCCCGAGCAGTTAGGGCAAAATCCAAGATCACATTTTAACATTATCCGAGTTATCCGTTTCATGTGTCGTAAATTCCAACCATGCGTTATTATGGCAAGTATACGGATAAAAGAAACGTTTGGCTCATGTATTGCACGAGGACATACACTCTATGCCCTCGCCCTGAACACATGATGTGCGCAATGGCGCGCTCACCGGCGCTGGTTTAGCTGTAACCTAAATGTTGCACCCACCCTCACACAATCGTCATACTCGCATGGAAGCCGGTGTTTGATGTCAATCCCCAACGTCTATGAATTACTATTTAATTAAAATTACCTCTAATACTGTAAATGTTTCATTGTAATCCAATTATACTTTGCAGTGAAATAACGTCGAAAGAAAGGCTATATGAAATTCCCGGAGATTACACAAAGAATGTCTCCATTAATATAGTGTTTTAGTCCACCAGAACCTATTCTAAAACCCGGCTCAAGGAGAGTAAACATTTAGTACCCACTCATATACCACACCCGTGTTTGATGATGCCTATAATGGGTGATGGATGGCTGCACAATGCGAATAACATATTTCCCAAGTATTCCCACGCATAAGAGAGAGAAACATTTGATCGTATACAAACGTAACAAGGTTTTAAATTATGTTTAGTCAAACAATATCTGTTTAATATCATGCTGTCAATTTGCCTTCTACAAATTATTTGTATTATGTTCCGGACCCCCGACCATCCGCTCAAGAAAAAAATCGTCCAGCGGATGAATCTAGTTGATGATCACTAGAGTAGGGTTTGATCATTGACTGGAGGTAGATGGGAGTGGTTGATCGCCTGTCATGAATTTTAGACTTACTTATCATTCAATATGTATGACTGCCCATAACCAAGTAGCCTACATCTGATACTACATTACACTGACAAATCACTACTCAAACTATCATTGAAGTGCCACTAGAGTAGACTTGTATACAAAAATGAATCTACAATTAACATAGGCCTACAGAAAGAGCATAACGTTTATTGAGGTTTTAGATCCTATTGACTTAGCAGTGATAGGGCAGCTACAGCTTCCACACAGTTTACAGATTCCAGACCAGCCAACCTTGAATGAGCCTAATGTTTTAGTGTACCACTTCATCGCAGTGGCGGCACCCTGGCCCCACACTGCTCAAATCACAGGCAAATGCACCTTAAGCCTAATAATGCTGTTGGCAGAAGACTGGCTCAATATGAATGGTAGGCTATAAACTGTTGGTAATTGTCTGCTCTTCAGCAGGGAACATACTGTATGTTTAAATGTCAAATCTGGGGTGTAATCATTAATCCAGTCGCAAAATGTTCTGTTTTGCAACTAAATCGTGAGTTTCTATTGGAAAACTCCAGGTAAGTCCGTTTAATAAACATTTTGCAACAGATCAGCAGAATGAATACACTCCAGGGTTCTTCCTAGTATTGTCTGACAAGGTGGAGATTCTGTAGGTCAAAAGTTGGGTAGGGGAGGTCTGGAGTGGGTCAGTCAATTTCCCCCTCATGAAGTTTTGCTTAAAATAAATAAACTGCCATTTCCTGAAACCTAGTCTTAAAGCGCAACTATGCCACTTTTCAAAATCATATTCATTAAGGCTAGGGCCTATATATCTAGCATCAAAACGGTGTCTACATACAGTATGTGAAAATGCAGCATTTCTATGATCTGTGGTTAAAAAGATAAATTCCTAAAAAAAAAATCTGTGACATCACAGTGTGGGATTAAAAGTTTTTAAAAAAAGAAATACCTTATTTACATAAGTATTCAGACCCTTTGCAATGAGACTCAAAATTGAGCTCAAGTGCAACCTGTTTCCATTGATCATCCTTGAGATTTTCTACAACATGATTGGAGTCCACCTGTGGTAAATTCAATTGATTGGAAATTATTTGGAAAGGCACACAGCTGTCTATATAAATCAAATTGTATTTGTCACATGCGCTGAATACAGTGAATGCTTACTTACAAGCCCTTGGAGGCCAAGCAGTTGCCATACCAGGCAGTGATGCGACCCGTCAGGATGCTCTTGATGGTGCAGCTGTAAAACCTTTTGAGGATCTGAGGACCCATGCCAAATCTTTTCAGTCTCCTGAGGGGAATAGGTTTTGTTGTGCCCGCTTCACAACTGTCTTGGTATGCTTGGACTATGTTAGTTTGTTGGTGATGTGGACGCCAAGGAACTTGAAGCTCTCAACCTGCTCCACTACAGCCCCGTCGATGATAATGGGGGCGTGCTCGGTCCTCCTTTTCCTGTAGTCCACAATCAACTCCTTTGTCTTGATGACGTTGAGGGAGGGGTTGTTGTCCTTGCAGCACACAGTCAGGTCTCTGACCCCCTCCCTATAGGCTGTCTCATCGTTGTCGGTGATCAAGTCTACCACTGTTGTGTTATCGGCAAACTTGATGGTGTTGGAGTCGTTCAGTCATGATTAAACAGAGTACAGGAGGGGACTGAGCACTCACACCTGAGGGGCCCCCGTGTTGAGGATCAGCGTGGTGGATGTGTTGTTACCTACCCTTACCACCTGGGGGCGGCCCGTCAGGAAGTCCAGGATCCAGTTGCAGAGGGAGGTGTTTAGTCCCCGGGTCCTTAGGTTAGTGATGAGCTTTGAGGGCACTATGGTGTTGGACGCTGAGCTGTAGTCAATGAATAGCATTCTTACATAGGTGTTCCTTTTGTCCATGTGTGAAAGGGCAGTGTGGAGTGCAATAGAGATTGCATCATCTGTGGATCTATAAGGTCCCACAGTTGACAGTGCATGTTATTAGAGCAAAAATCAAGCCATGAGGTTGAGAGAATTGTTTGTAGACCTCCGAGACAGAATTGTGTTGAGGTACAGATCTGGGGAAAGGTACCAAAAAAAAATCCGTAGCTTTGAAGGTCCCCAACACAGTGGCCTACATCATTCTTAAATGGAAGAAGTTTGGAACCACGAAGGGTTAATGGGCAGTGAGTGTCGGCATATTTACATGCATAATCTCACATTGACTGCTGATCAGAGAAATGACGATGCTGCTATTCTAGATGCTTTGGAGGACTATTTCAAGACCACAGAAAAACGTCATATATGAGAGATCCCTCTGTAGCTGCTGCAAACAGGATACAGATGAACAGTTATATCACTCGATTGCTGGAGAGAGCCGCAACATGCCAGTACCGCGGTCTGAGGGACAGGATGAGAGAGTGGCTGTCACGGATCCCCCCGGTACTGCTGCTCATTCCATTCACCAGTTCCAGAGGTCTACGTCACCAGCCTTCTAGGCGTCACTGAACTGGATTCATCACCACCAACCCCGGACTGTCTTGTCTCATTACACACACCTGGTTCCCATTCCTCCTGATTAGTATGTAATATATGTGCCCTCTGTTCCCCATTGTCCTTGTCGGTTATTGTTACCATGTCCGTTGGTCTTGTGAGTACCTGTGCTGTTGTTTCGGCTTCCATGCTACGTGATATTGTGCACTTGTTTTACGGGTCTCGTCCCGTGTATTATTTAGAGGTTTACACCTCGCTCTTTTGTTTGGGTGGAGAGAATAAAACCCCCTATTACGTATTCCTGCGCCTGTCTCCAATCATTAGACAACGTGACAGCAGCTCGTGTTAGACATTGCGAGTGAAGGAACAAAACGCCGATTTCTACGATAACGGGATCTTTAGTCTACCAGAGGCTACAGGAAATATGAAGTGTAGCTGAGGTTACTGAGAAACATGAGGACGATAGATGGAACACAAGTGGATACAGTGAATGCAACAGAG
Source organism: Oncorhynchus mykiss (assembly GCF_013265735.2). Classification (NCBI taxonomy): domain Eukaryota; kingdom Metazoa; phylum Chordata; class Actinopteri; order Salmoniformes; family Salmonidae; genus Oncorhynchus; species Oncorhynchus mykiss. The sequence goes on along the minus strand of NC_048583.1, from coordinate 10,297,826 downwards.
AGACAGCAGAGGTACAAACCACGGGAGAGTGCACCCATGAGAGGTCAGGTGACATTACATGATAAAAACAAAATAGCGTGGTAACCATCACAGGCGAGTAGAGAGTAATGCCCAGCTTATGGCAAAACATGCAGGTCTTGTGGCGTCGCAAATCATTTTGCCAAGGTGTGTCAGGCAGGGGACATATCAGGCCGAGTAAAGAAAGTGCATGTTGTGGAGGATAATATACAGAGACGGGGAGGCTCTGACAATGATGAACCGGTCTACACCAAGGAATGCATCAGTAAGGCTTACTCTCAGGGACAGAAATGGTTGGTGCAGCTAAGACTGAATAATAAAAGATAAGGCCAGCTTGACAATGTAATGAGCAAGAGAGTGAAAGAGAGAATATCACCAATTATAAACTGGGTGGTTCAAGCCCTGAATGCTGATTGGCTGACAGCCATGGTATATCAGACCATTTCCCATAGGGATGGCAAAATATACATTTTTTTTACTGCTCAAGCACAGACTACTCTTTGAACTTGTTGAGACGGACCAAATTCCACCACTCTCTGGTTCTACATGTTAGCGCTTCGGACCCATGACTGAGACAATACCAGCAGAGTGAAACAAAGTGGAGCAGTGTCTCAAATGACCGAAGAACAGCTGCTGAGTTATTATGACGTTTTCAACGGTCCAGTGGTCTGTGCAAAGGAGATGTCCACTTCATACGGGACCCAAGTTGCACCCCTGTACAATGTCCACCACGGAATGTGCCTGTAGCCTTGAAGGCACGAGTGAAAGCCCAACTGGTGAAATATGAACATGATGTATATATCACCCCAGTGACTGTGCCGACGCCCTGGATAAGCAACATGGTCATAGCCAGAGATCAGATTATGTATGGACCCAAAACCCCTTAAATCAAGCACTGAAAAGATCTCACTACCGTATGCCAATATTAGAGGATGTGTTGTACAAACCGTCTAAGGCACGCGTATTTACGCTGGTGGATGCCAGAGATGCCTTTCTCCAGTGTAAACTGGATGAGGACAGCAGCGGCAGGATGACCACGTTCTGGTTGCCATGGGGCAGGATGAGATGGCTGAAATGTCCCTTTGGGCTGTCCGTGGTCCCCGAGATGTATCAACTTAAGCAACGTGAACTGCTGGGGGACCTCGAGCCAATCGCAGATGATATTCTTGTTGCCGGATGCGGGGACTCCAATGAAAAGGCAGAGCGTGAAAACGATAACAATCTGCGGGAGGCACTGATGGAGCGGTGCAGGGAGGTGAGACTCAGGCTCAGTGTGCTAAAGCTGCAGTTCAGTTTCATGGACACGAGGGCCTGAGAATAGACCCAGAAAAGACCAGGGCTGTACTGAACATGCTGGCGCCCACGGATGCCAAGGTAGTACAGCTCTTCATTGGATTTGTGACATACCTGGCCACGATGCTGCCCAAGCTGCCTGAAGTGTTTGAGCCACTCCAACGGCTTCTGGACAGGAACAGTGTGTGGCACTGGCTCCCTAAACTTGACCAAGCTGTACAGGAAATAAAACGCCTGAAGTCTATCACGCCTGTTCTGAGGTACTATGACGTCTTGAAACCGGTCACGGTGCTGCCTAACGCAATAGGGACAGCCCGTGGAGTTTGCTTTGTGAGCATTGACGCCAACGGATCAAAAATAGACAAGGAATGTTTGAGTATTGTATTTGCTTCGTAGAGATTTCATCAGTATCTCTATGGCAGAGAGTTAATAACAGCTGAGACAGATCATAAACAGTTGTCACTCCTCTGTGCCCCTAAGCGTCTCCAAGGTATGTTAATGCAGCTGCAAAAAGTACAACTTTGGTGTCATCTACAAGCCTGGGCCTGAAATGTACATCAGCAACACTGAGAAGAGCAACAACAGAAGGCAGGAGGACAGACGCACCACACACACACTGTGAGCAACGCAGAGAGTGAGCAGGCTGCATTCACACACATTGACCAGGCACGGCATCTCAATATTACAAACCACAGGTTCTGTCCGATTTTACAGTACACTGAGGTCGATGAAGACTTTACAGGACTTAAAGTCAGTTGTTCTCTCAGGATGGCCAGCTGTGAAAGAGGACACCTCTCGGAGTGGAAGAGATTATTAGTCATTTTGTGATGAAATCAACGTGCAGAACGGGGTGCTGTACAGAGGACAGTGTGTTATTATTCCAAGGGCACTGAGGGCGGAAATGTTGAGCCACCTACATGCTAGCCACAATGGCGGGGAGGCATGCTATAGACAGGCAAGTGACACTTTTCTGTCCGAACATGAGAGAGGAAATCAAGGACTATGTATCCCACTGCTCAGCCTGTAATGAATATGCAGGAGCACAGCAAAACAAATCCACGATGTCACATGACATCCCAGAGCGCCCCTGGCAAACAGTGAGCATGGACCTTTTTGCCTATGCAGGGAAGGACTTCCTGATCATGGTTGATCATTACTCAGATTACTGGGAGGTGAAGCCACTGCTAAACGTGTCAGCTGACACAGTGTAAATTCCAGTTTGCCCGCCATGGGCAGCCCTCTGTGGTTGTGTGTGTGTCACTGAGAAACATAGACAGAAAAGGAGGATTGCCAAATCACACTAAAGTGGCTGCAAGAGACATCCCTGACTTGAACGTTGGAGATCAGAATGTGACCGTTATCAGGTGACCGCACAGGACGGTGGCGGCTCGGTTCCTGTCCGAAGAGGGTAGCTCCTCAGTCGTTTCTTATGGACGTTGATGGCACACTCTACAGACGCAACAGAGTGGACCTTCGAGTGGCAGAACAGGCCACACAGAGGCACAGGGATTCAACTAATTTAACGCCACAGCATGAGAAGTTTGAGCGTGGTCAGCCAGACCCAGACATGGCAGTCAGAACTGGAAAGTCTGGAAATGAGGCTGAGAAGCTGAAGGACTGTGAAGAAGGGCATATGGGGGAACCACATAACACACAGGCATATGTGCCAAGAGCACATTGCTCACCTAGACCACAACTATACAAAAGGCAATAGTAAAAAAATATTAAAAAGGCAACAGACCAAGAAACGACGGCGAAAGAACCTATGACCATGGCCTCTGACCAAACCCAAAATGGCACCATGACACCTCAGGAAGAAGGTAGGCTTGCTCACATCCTCTAAGTGATCAAAGAAGGCAATGACTCCTTCACAACACAATTGAACTTGAAAACGGTTCAGCTGCTCCATCTCAGCACAGTAGGCTGAAATCAAAAACTCCATCTCAGGTTTGACAATGACTATCAGCACGCTAGGATCACTAATAGAAGACGCTGAAGAGCACACTGCCGAGGACAAGATAGAGGGAATGGGGACGACTATTTGGAAAACTATTATCAGCCTCCGCAAGGACTGTGAGGGGACGGACCCCATTGATTTCTCTGCTGCCATTATCCCCTCCTTACTGGGTAAAGAACATTTTGGTGAACCTCTGGATATCGAACGGGCACACAGGTCACTCGCCCATCCCCTGATCAGAACCCACAACCCTTCCACGTTTGGTTCCTGAGGTTCCAGGACAGAAAGTTATGATCCAGAACAACGGGGAGGCAATTCAATTCTTTCCAGACATCAGTCCTCGAAATGGTGAAACGCAGGAAGGAATTCGAACATTTGAAAAAAAACTACTTACCAAGAACATTCCCTTTGAGCTGCTTCAACCTGCAACGATGAAAATCATCCATGAGAGAAGATTCTTCAAAATCACAGAGAAGATTCTTCAAAACGAAGTCGCAACTTTTCTTCGCAGACTGCAGGCAATCGGCTCAGGACACGGTTGATTGGCTAGCGGACCGGGTTAATTTCACTGTTAGCTGAGCTATGTCCTACCAGTCTGTTTTATTACTTGCATAACCGGTAGGACTACTTTGCTGGATTATACTCTAGTTTACTGACAGATCAATGAGGTAAGATCCCGGTATCCATGTAAACAAACTATTTGTTTTTACCAGAGTGACATTGTTTTAAAGTTGTTACTTGGGACAGGCATGGGGGGGGGGTGAATTGTTTGTTTTGTTGACTTTATATTACAGTACTGTTTTGGGAGAGACCTTCCCTTTATAATATGCGTTTGACTACAGGCTACACCGAAAATAGGCAATAGAATATCCAACACCCTTATTGGACATACTCCTGACATTTGCATGCATGTATTGAGTGAACAATATGGCTAAGATAGTAAATCATACATCATTAAACGTTAATGGACCTGTTAAACGAAAACGAGTCCTTATGTACTTGAAAAAGCTAAAGACTGAGTTGCTTTTAAACAAGAAACACAGGGGCAGAACATAACAAGTTAGAGGGAATGGGTAGAACAGGTCTTTGCCTCTTCATATAAACACAAAGACACGTGGAGTAGCTGTGTTGATTAATAAGAATGGACCCTTCTGTGTAACCCAAAACAATTATTGATCCACTGGGACGTTATGTAGTTGTCCATGGCAGAATGTGTTCTTGGACCTTGCTGAATGTATACAGTTGAAGTTGGACGTTTACATACACTTAGGTTGGCGTCATTAAAACTCGTTTTTCAACCACTCCACAAATTTCTTGTTCACAAACTATAGTTTTGGCAAGTCGGTTAGGACATCTACTTTGTGCGTGACACAATTTTTCTAACAATTGTTTACAGACAGATTATTTCACTTATAATCACTGTAATACAATTCCAGTGGGTCAGAAGTTTACATACACTTAGTTGACTGTGCCTTTAAACAGCTTGGAGAATTCCAGAAAATCATGTCATGGCTTTAGAAGATTCTGATAGGCTAGTTGACACAATTTGAGTCAATTGGAGGTGTACCTGTGGATGTATTTCAAGGCCTACCTTCAAACTCAGTGCCTCTTTGCTTGACATCATGGGAAAATCAAAATAAATCAGCCAAGACCTAAGAAAAAAAATTGTAGACTTCCACAAGTCTGGTTCATCCTTGGGAGCTATTTCCAAATGCCTGAATGTACCACATTCATCTGTACAAACAATAGTACGCAAGTATAAACACCATCTGAACACGTAGCCGTTATACCGATCAGGAAGGAGACGCGCTCTGTCTCCTAGAGATGAATGTACTTTGGTGCAAAAAGTGAAAATCAATCCCAGGACAACAGCAAAGGACCATGTGAAGATGCTGGAGGAAACAGGTACAAAAGTATCCATATCCACAGTAAAACAAGTCCTATATCGACATAACCTGAAAGGCCGCTCAGCAAGGAAGAAGCCACTGTTCCAAAACAGCCATAAAAAGCCAGACTGCGGTTTGCAACTACACATGGGGACAAAGATCTTACTTTTTGGAGAAATGTCCTCTGGTCTGATGAAACAAGTGTTTGGCCATAATGACCATTGTTATGTTTGGAGGAAAAAGGGGAAGGCTTGCAAGCCGAAGAACACCATCCCAACCGTGAAGCACAGGGGTGGCAGCATCATGTTGTGGGGGTGCTTTGCTGCAGGAGGGACTTGCGCACTTCACAAAATAGATGGCATCATGAGGCAGGAAAATCATGTGAATATATTGGAGTAACATTTCAACACGTCAGTCAGTTAAATCTTGGTCGCAAATGGGTCTTCCAAATGGACAATGACCCCAAGTAAACTTACAAAGTTGTGGCAAAATGGCTTAAGGACTACAAAGTCAAGGTAATGGAGTGGCTATCACAAAGCCCTGACCTCAATCCTATAGAAAATGTGTGGGCAGAACTGAAAAAGCGTGTGCGAGCAAGGAGGCCTACAAACCTGACTCGGTTACACCAGCTCTGTCAGGAGGAATGGGCCAAAATTCACCCAACTTATTGTGGGAAGCTTGTGGAAGGCTACACAAAATGTTTGACCCTAGTTAAACAATTTAAAGGCAATGCTACCAAATACTAATTGAGTGTGTGTAAACTTCTGACCCACTGGGAATGTGATGAAAGAAATAAAAGCTGAAATACATCATTCTCTCTACTATTATTCTGACATTTCACATTCTTAAAATAAAGTGGTGATCCTAACTGACCTAAGACAGGGAATTTTTACTAGGATTAAATGTCAGGAATTGTGAAAAACTGAGTTTAAATGTATTTGGTTAAGGTGTATGTAAACTTCTGACTTCAACTGTAATTATACTTTTTAAATCTAAATATATTCCTCAAGGTAGCAGAATTTCAGGGAACACTAAGTTGGGGCGACTTAAATTATTCTGGATAGATCCTCAACAAAAGCAACCTCGTTGACTAAGTCAGCCAAATGCACTCTCTTTAATGAAATACTTACATTTGAAAGACATGGAGACAGCTCCACCCCCAAGATTGGGATTACTCATTCTACTCCTGTCCTCATTACTCTCATACCCGGATGTATTATTTTCTCCCATCAGTACAGATAACCCATAGAGTTTTGGAAACAGATCATTCTCTTCTCACGCTTTCTGTTTGGATGCCGGATGGAGTTCAAGGGACCTATAGATGGCGCCTAAACCCAACTCTTTTGAAACAGGCAGAATTTTGTCAATTTATTAGAGACCAGGTAGGATGACTGACAGTGAAGGTGAACAGGTGGTCACGTGTCAGAGGAATGGATGAGACTGAGGCAGGAATTCCTTTAACCATAAAGTGGCATATTTACTGAGTAGTCTGTGCTGCATCACAAAGGAAACAAATAACATGTATCCAATCCAATACATAATCAAAGATCAAATCATATCATTCATTATTAACATAATTTAGGGAATTCAACAGTCCAGTTCATTAAGAAGTCAATAGTAATCATCTGCAAGTCATTTAGGCTCGTAACAATTTATCATAAATAATGAAAGAATACAAACGGTGAATGGTTATACAATCTATAATCCCCATTATCAAAGTCAATCAGTTTCACAATGACATTTCTCATTTCACTCTTTCAATTGTCTTCGTGTACATATAATTCATTTCAATACACATGAACCATATCGGTTGCATAATTGGCCTATGAGGATCCGTAGGGACGTGATCATTGACAATTCACATTACACAATATGTTTGAAGCGTGCGCTCCAAGCCGCGCTCCGCGGTAATAACTATTAACAGTAACTGAATGGCCCACTGAATGGCCCACTCTCCCGATCGCCACAGATAATTCAGATGAAATGTAAGAGTCGGTCGACTTACGTGGATTCATGGACGCACATAACTTCTGGATCAGATGGAGGTTAAGGAAGAGAAATCAGCGAGATCAGGCGATGGCAATTTCCTCCTTTTATGGAGTTGAGATCTGTCGGACATTTCCACCTGACCTAATTAAAGCGCCCCTGGCCCAGCTGAGTAAATGGCAATGAATTAAAGGATTATTCCACCAACTCCATGGGCCTTTTCTACACAGGTTATTCAACGTAATTCACATGGCCACTGTGAGGAGCGATCCGAGTATAGCAGTATCTCTAGATGCCGAAAAGGCCTTTGATAGGCTGGAGCAGCCATACCTATTCAAGGTCCTTGCTAAATTTAACTTAGGTCCTTTGTTTGCCAACTGGGTTAAGATTTTATACCATAAACCGCAAGCCAAGATCACAACTAATGGTATGATGACAGCCACATTCCCACTCTTAAGGAGGTAGTAGATTGGGCTGTTTACTTGCCCCACTTTACTTTCCCTACTCTTTTTTTGTGCCTTAGAACCCCTGGCGGAGGCCATAAGAACAGATCCTGGCATAAATGGCTTTCAGGTTGGCCAGATAACGCATCATTGTTTGCAGACAGCATTATTTTGTTCCTCGCTGACCCGACCCCTCTCAAAGCTACAGACGTTTTTGGATACATACAGCTCTATATCAGGTTACATAGTCAACATGGGCTAAAGTCAAATACTTCCACTGACTCGCTTTGACTATAGTGTCTGTGAACGAACAGGTCCCTTCAGATGGTCGCCACAGGGGTTCAAATATCTAGGAATCACAGTGGACAATGACCTAAGAAATGTGTACAAGCTTTAACTACTCTGTCTTGGCTCAGAAGGTGGTGGACAACTTGAATAGATGGATAGATCTGCCTCTTACAGTATTTGGGAGAATTAGCTGTATTAAGATGAACGTTATGCCTAAAATGATGCACCTATTTCAATCTTAACCCATATCCCTACCCAAAAGTGTCTTAAAAAGTCCCTTAACAAGACCATAAGACAATTTGGATGGAACTGTAAAACTCCAAGGGTGAGCCAGGACAAATTAACATAGTATTATAGTCTAGGAGGTCTCTGCCTACCAAATTTCAAGATGTATTACTGGGCAGTGCAAATTAGATTCATTTCATTCTGATTTGAACCTGAACCAGTCCCTTTCTTGGACTCAGATGGAAATGTTAGCTCTTAATGAAGAGGTTGGGAGTAATATTATCTACAAAATGAGCAATCCCGGTACCATCAATTTAGTAAGATCTTGATATGAAATTCGTAAGTTATTTGGTCTGAAACAAGACTTGTCACCCAAAACAACCCTGTGACAAAACAGACTCCTGCCAATGATCTTGGATAGCAACATTTTTCAACATTGGCATGAGAAGGGAATAACTGTTAAAGGAATTTAATTCCTATATGTTCATCAACCAGTTCAATTAAAACACTCTGCCCATTTCTAAGAATTTGTAAGATACTTATTTGCATAAAATAGACAGAGACCAGTCTCAAAATCAATCAATAGCGTTTATTCTCGAGAGTACTGATCATAGTACAATATACATCAGGTTATATACTAGAAATGAGGTCATAGGTTTTAAAATGTCATTCCTCCACTCCAATACAATGGCAGTATAGTTCACAAGCCTTACCACATTGTCTGCCACCTGTTAAATAATCTACTACTAGCCGGTCTGACGATAACTCCATTTGTTTCTAACAAGGAACAGACAGTCCTTGTTCCAATTATAATTGATTATAATTACACACATTATATTCAGTACTATGATTATAATAAGATTCATACATCCATACAGTAACATAGTAGTATTCTGTTTAGTTATAGTTTTAAGCTAAATGTATACATAAAGTCATTATTCATCAAAATCCCATGACAATAATGCATTTAGAACATTGTCATATTATTATTATTATTATTATTATAATACATTGCTTATGTCATTTGAGCAACTGAAAAAATACAAATTATCCAATAATCATTTATTTTGTTATTTACAGTTAAGAAACTTTCTCAGAAGGAGTCTTGGAGGTATGACTTTACCAAATCAACTACTCCATGACTCATATAGATTTATATCCAGTGTACTCCTTGCTAATGCAACAATGCCCAAAACCAGATGTACATAAGTCAAGAGAGCGATGGGAATCCGATTTTAATACTACAATTGATGAGGGGCTATGGTCAGACCTGTGCCAAGATAGTGTGTCAGCAACCATCAACTCTAGATGCAGACTTCTACATTACAACTTCCTCCACCAACTCCATCTGACACCTCAGAGTTTACATAGATATCACCCTGAAATATCAGAAATGTGTTTTAGATATGGAACAACAGAAGGCACTTTTTGTCATTCTACTTGGCAGTGTACTAAATTACAAGCCTGCTGGCATGATGTTTGTGATACCCTGACCTTTATTATAGAGGTCCTTTTCCCACTTGACCCTGAAATATGCCTTCTGGGTAACTTCACATATGTGAATTTGAGGAATAACTACCAACATAAAATGTACAGAAATCACCCTTGCCACTGTAAGAAATTGTGTTAGATTGACATGGAAATCAGATTCCTCTCTCAATTACAAGATGGCTCTCTGAAATAAGTGTATTCCTATGGAGATTACCTATGATTTAACAAATAAATGTAACTACTTTGTGAAAATACGGCAAACCTTCCTGGACTATATGGAAACACGTCCCTTGGGGTTGATGGATGTGAGCTTGGAGATCAATGTAGATTGATGTAGCTATTGTCTCTCTGTAATGTACTGTTTCTATTGTAATGTTGGTATCTCTTGTCATTTGTCTTATTTCGTCATTATTAGTATTATTACTATTCTAATTGTATTTATTTTTCTTTTGTGATTTGTCATTGTTTCAATATTTTTTTTATTTTGGGGGGTGGGGAGGGTTGAATGACCTTTTGTTGTATTTACACTTGCTGTATTGTATTGTTCTGCTGTTAAACAATTCAAAAATAAAATATTAAAAAAGTATTAAAGTAATAATAGTATTCAGAGCCTTACCTCAGTACTTTGTTGAAGCACCTTTGGCAGCGATTACAGCCTCAAGTCTTCTTGGGTATGACGCCACAAGCTTGGCACACCTGTATTTGGGGAGTTTCTCTCATTCTTCTCTGCAGATCCTCTCAAGCTCTCAGGTTGGATGGGGAGCATCACTGCACAGCTATTTTCAGGTCTCTCCAGAGATGTTCCATCGAGTTCAAGTCCGGGCTCTGGCTGGGCCACTTAAGGACATTCAGAGACTTGTCCCAAAGCCACTCCTGTGTTGTCTTGGCTGTGTGCTTAGGGTCGTTGTCCTGTTGGAAGGTGAACCTTTGCCCCAGTCTGAGGTCCAGAGTTCTCTGAAGCAGGTTTTCATCAAGGATCTCTTGAGAAGTAACGCTTGGCCAATGAATTCAATCTTGGTTTCATCAGACCAGAGAATGTTGTTTCTCATGGCCTGAGAGTCCTTTAGGTGCCTTTTAGCAAACTCCAAGCAGGCTGCCATTTGGCTTTTACTGAGGAGTGGCTTCTGTCTGGCAAATCTACCATAAAGGCCTGATTGGCGGGGTGCTGCAGAGATGGTTGCCCTTCTGGAAGGTTCTCCCATCTCCACAGAGGAACTCTGTAGCTCTGTCTGAGTGACCATCGGGTACTTCGGGTACTGACTAAGGCCCTTCTCCCCCGATTGCTCAGTCTGGCCGGTCGACCAGCTCTAGGAAGAGTCTTGGTGGTTTCAAACTTCTTCCATTTAAGAATGATGGCGCCGGCCGGGGTCTTTTTTTACCCCCTTTTCTCCCCAATTTCATGGTGTTCAATTGGTAGTTACAGTCTTGTCTCATCGCTGCAACTCCCGTATGGACTCGGGAGAGGCGTGCATCCTCCGAAACACTACCCGACCAAGCCGCACTGCTTCTTGACAATGCCCACTTAACTCGGAAGCCAGCCGCACCAATGTGTCAGAGGAAACACCGTACACCTGGCGCCCATGTCAGCGTGCACTGTGCCCGGCCCGCCACAGGTGTCGCTAGTGCGCGATGGGACAAGGGCATCCCTGTCGGGCCAAACCCTCCCCTAACCCGGACGACGCTGGGCCAATTTTGCACCGCCCATGTGTCTCCAAGTCATGGCCGGCTGCAACAGAGCCTGGACTCGAACCCACAATCTCTAGTGGCACTGTGATGGGGAAATGTTGTTGAAGTGTCATGTACACATTTAAGGTGACATTTTAAATGCAAAACAAATTACATACCAGTTACATACCAATAAAAAGAGACTAGCCTGCTGGTTTTACTGGGTTGATATCAACATTAGCCCAGATTGCAATTCAGGAGGGATTTCACACCTGGCACAAATTATTGTCTAGTTCTGTTTTTCCTGCCGAGGGGTGCCCTATACAGTGCCTTGCGAAATTATTCGGCCCCCTTGAACTTTGCGGCCTTTTGCCACATTTCAGGCTTCAAACATAAAAGATATAAAACTGTATTTTTTGGTGAAGAATCAACAACAAGTGGGACACAATCATGAAGTGGAACGACATTTATTGGATATTTCAAACTTTTTTAACAAATCAAAAACTGAAAAATTGGGCGTGCAAAATTATTCAGCCCCCTTAAGTTAATACTTTGTAGCGCCACCCTTTTCTGCGATTACAGCTGTAAGTCGCTTGGGGTATGTCTCTATCAGTTTTGCACATCGAGAGACTGAATTTTTTCCCCATTCCTCCTTGCAAAACAGCTCGAGCTCAGTGAGGTTGGATGGAGAGCATTTGTGAACAGCAGTTTTCAGTTCTTTCCACAGATTCTCGATTGGATTCAGGTCTGGACTTTGACTTGGCCATTCTAACACCTGGATATGTTTATTTTTGAACCATTCCATTGTAGATTTTGCTTTATGTTTTGGATCATTGTCTTGTTGGAAGACAAATCTCCGTCCCAGTCTCAGGTCTTTTGCAGACTCCATCAGGTTTTCTTCCAGAATGGTCCCGCATTTGGCTCCATCCATCTTCCCATCAATTTTAACCATCTTCCCTGTCCCTGCTGAAGAAAAGCAGGCCCAAACCATGATGCTGCCACCACCATGTTTGACAGTGGGGATGGTGTGTTCAGGGTCATGAGCTGTGTTGCTTTTACGCCAAACATAACGTTTTGCATTGTTGCCAAAAAGTTCAATTTTGGTTTCATCTGACCAGAGCACCTTCTTCCACATGTTTGGTGTGTCTCCCAGGTGGCTTGTGGCAAACTTTAAACAACACTTTTTATGGATATCTTTAAGAAATGGCTTTCTTCTTGCCACTCTTCCATAAAGGCCAGATTTGTGCAATATACGACTGATTGTTGTCCTATGGACAGAGTCTCCCACCTCAGCTGTAGATCTCTGCAGTTCATCCAGAGTGATCATGGGCCTCTTGGCTGCATCTCTGATCAGTCTTCTCCTTGTATGAGCTGAAAGTTTAGAGGGACGGCCAGGTCTTGGTAGATTTGCAGTGGTCTGATACTCCTTCCATTTCAATATTATCGCTTGCACAGTGCTCCTTGGGATGTTTAAAGCTTGGGAAATCTTTTTGTATCCAAATCCGGCTTTAAACTTCTTCACAACAGCATCTCGGACCTGCCTGGTGTGTTCCTTGTTCTTCATGATGCTCTCTGCGCTTTTGACGGACCTCTGAGACTATCACAGTGCAGGTGCATTTATACGGAGACTTGATTACACACAGGTGGATTGTATTTATCATCATTAGTCATTTAGGTCAACATTGGATCATTCAGAGATCCTCACTGAACTTCTGGAGAGAGTTTGCTGCACTGAAAGTAAAGGGGCTGAATAATTTTGCACGCCCAATTTTTCAGTTTTTGATTTGTTAAAAAAGTTTGAAATATCCAATAAATGTCGTTCCACTTCATGATTGTGTCCCACTTGTTGTTGATTCTTCACAAAAGAATACAGTTTTATATCTTTATGTGGCAAAGTGCCTCTTTGCCATGCAAATTAACTGAATCCCCCCCAAAAATTCCACTGCATTTTAGCCCTGTCACAAAAGGACCAGTTGACATCATGTCAGTTATTCTCTCGTTAACACAGGTGTGAGTGTTGACGAGGACAAGGCTGGAGATCACTCTGTCATGCTGATTGAGTTCGAATAACAGACTGGAAGCTTCAAAAGGAGGGTGGTGCTTGGAATCATTGTTCTTCCTCTGTCGGCCATGGTTACCTGCAAGGAAACACGTGCCGTCATCATTGCTTTGCACAAAAAAAGGCTTCACAGGCAAGGATATTGCTGCCAGTAAGACTGCACCTAAATCAACCATTTATCGGATCATCAAGAACTTCAAGGAGAGTGGTTCAATTGTTGTGAAGGCGGCTTCAGGGCGCCCAAGAAAGTCTAACAAGCGCCAGGACCGTCTCCTAAAGTTGATTCAGCTGTGGAATCGGGGCACCACCAGTACAGAGCTTGCTCAGGAATGGCAGCAGGCAGGTGTAGGTGCATCTGCACGCACAGTGAAGCGAAGACTTTTGGAGGATGGCCTGGTGTCAAGAAGGGCAGCAAAGAAGCCACTTCTCTCCAGGAAAAACATCAGGGACAGACTGATATTCTGCAAAAGGTACAGGGATTGGACTGCTGAGGACTGGGGTAAAGTCATTTTCTCTGATGAATCCCCTTTCCGATTGTTTGGGGCATCCGGAAAAAAGCTTGTCCGGAGAAGACAAGGTGAGTGCTACCATCAGTCCTGTGTCATGCCAACAGTAAAGCATCCTGAGACCATTCATGTGTGGGGTTGCTTCTCAGCCAACGGAGTGGGCTCACTCAAAATGTTGCCTAAGAACACAGCCATGAATAAAGAATGGTACCAACACATCCTCCGAGAGCAACTTCTCCCAACCATCCAGGAACAGTTTGGTGACGAACAATGCCTTTTCCAGCATGATGGAGAACCTTTCCAAAAGTGACAACTAAGTGGCTCGGGGAACAAAACATTGATATTTTGGGTCCATTGCCAGGAAACTCCCCAGACCATAATCCCATTGAGAACTTGTGGTCAATCCTCAAGAGACGGGTGAACAAACAAAAACCCACAAATTCTGACAAACTCCAAGCATTGATTATGCAAGAATGGGCTGCCATCAGTCAGGATGTGGCCCAGAAGTTAATTGACAACATGCCAGGGCGGATTGCAGAGGTCTTGAAAAAGAAGGGTCAACACTGCAAATTTTGATTCTTTGCATCAACTTCATGTGATTGTCAATAAAAGCCTTTGACACTTATGAAATGCTTGTGATTATACTTCAGTATTCCATAGTAATATCTGTCAAAAATATCTAAACACAATGAAGCAGCAAACTTTGTGAAAATGTATATTTGTGTCATTCAACACTTTTGGCCATGACTGTAGTCAACATTCAAATATCACAGCTTTCTGAGAAAGTACAGTCTCTGTTGACTCTTTTTGTAGATGAGGTCTGTACATTTACTCCACTGAAGCCTATTGTCCAAAAGGACACCCATATATTTATATTCCTCTACAATCTCTATGTTCTGACCTCTGATAGATGTTGCAGAGGTAGGTGTTGTACGCTTCCTGAAGTCTATGCACATCTCTTTGGTCTTGTTGGTATTGAGAACCAAGTGTGATTTGTCACACCACTGTACAAAGTCATTTAGGACCGGGTCATGGTGTTCCTAGTCATCATGCAACAGGCTGATCAAGGCAGTGTCATCAGCGAACTTAACAAGGTGTCTGTCAGGATGGGAACTAGTACAACTATTAGTGTACAAGATGTACAGGAGTGGGGACAAAACATGAGCCTGTGTTGGCGGTGTGTATGTTCCACATGTGGGGACATACTTTAACCCGCTGTGACCTCTGGCTCAGGAAGTCCAACAGCCACAAAACCAGCCCCCCCATCTAAGGAGAGGTCCCGAATGACACTCTGTGCCAGAATGTAGGGCTGGATTGTGTTGAAGGCAGAAGAAAAGTCAACAAACCGTACCCTGCCATGGGGATTTGGCACCATCTAGATGTCTATAGACCATACTGATGAGAGTAAGAATGGAATCATCAACTCCTCTGCTGGGCTGATAGGCAAACTGAAACGGGTCAAGGAGTTTTTGGGTGGCGCTGAGAATAGGACTTTTCACAATTTTTTACTAAGGATGTAAAGGCGACAGGGCGGTAGTCATTCAGCACAGAGGGATTAGATGCTTTAGGAACGGGTATAGTTATTGAGTTTTTCTACAATACTGGCTGGCACGTGTTGCTAATTGAGCGAGGATTGTAACATGTCTAAAAACACCAGCCAATTATTCAGCACAGTAGCTCTCCCTATGACTATATCCTCCACAATCTATGCTCCCAGACGCAGAGAGATCAACAGCTCAGCTCATCAAACTGTCCAATCTCTGGAGGGGCCAACAGACATTGCTCAATCTACGCTTGATTAGGCCCATGTGCCACCCAGGCAAAGCGGACGAATACATAAATCCTTTAGCTATTGTATTTAAAACATTTGTGTGAATTTCATACAAGCTTGCAAGTGTTTACATTATTGCTTTGTAACTCTCAGACAAAAATAATATCCTGTAATCGTGTCCCTCGGGGCTACAATGTTAAACGTCAAACTCCATTCTCTTATATGCCAAGGTGGTGGACAGTGGCCCAGCTGCACTCAGTATGTAACCTGACACCACTGGAGGTGAACTGATGGATAGTGGCCCAGCTGCACTCAGTATGTAACCTGACACCACTGGAGGTGAACTGATGGATAGTGGCCCAGCTGCACTCAGTATGTAACCTGACACCACTGGAGGTGAACTGATGGATAGTGGCCCAGTAGCACTCAGTATGTAACCTGACACCACTGGAGGTGAACTGATGGATAGTGGCCCAGCTGCACTCAGTATGTAACCTGACACCACTGGAGGTGAACTGATGGATAGTGGCCCAGCAGCACTCAGTATGTAACCTGACACCACTGGAGGTGAACTGATGGATAGTGGCCCAGCAGCACTCAGTATGTAACCTGACACCACTGGAGGTGAACTGATGGATAGTGGCCCAGCAGCACTCAGTATGTAACCTGACACCACTGGAGGTGAACTGATGGATAGTGGCCCAGCTGCACTCAGTATGTAACCTGACACCACTGGAGGTGAACTGATGGATAGTGGCCCAGCAGCACTCAGTATGTAACCTGACACCACTGGAGGTGAACTGATGGATAGTGGCCCAGCAGCACTCAGTATGTAACCTGACACCACTGGAGGTGAACTGATGGATAGTGGCCCAGCAGCACTCAGTATGTAACCTGACACCACTGGAGGTGAACTGATGGATAGTGGCCCAGCAGCACTCAGTATGTAACCTGACACCACTGGAGGTGAACTGATGGATAGTGGCCCAGCAGCACTCAGTATGTAACCTGACACCACTGGAGGTGAACTGATGGATAGTGGCCCAGCAGCACTCAGTATGTAACCTGACACCACTGGAGGTCTTGATGGTATTTGTGTAGAACAAGAAAGAAAACCAGTAGGTGGCCATTGCAAGGAGACAACTTTAGTGAAGTATTTACAGATTTACATTTGAGTCATTTAGCAGACGCTCTTATCCAGAGCGACTTACAGTAGAGAGCATACATTTTAAATACTGGTCCCCAGTGGAAATCGAACCCACAACCCTGGCGTTGCAAGCACCATGCTCTGCCAACAGAGCCACAAATACAAAATAATTCATAGTAGTAGGAGAAGATCGCCCTATAGTTTACAGCACCATGAACGTGACCATATCCCTGGCCAACGGCAGTAGCTCAGACAGCTTCATCCCAAGGCCGATGTCCACGTACCCCAGACCTCCCTCATCCCCATACCACTCTTCCCATATGTCCTGCTTGCCCATCAGGAGGGCCCACTGAAGATCCCCACCTGCATTCCACCAGGTGGAGGGCTGGCAGGTCATCCAAAATAGACAAAGCAAGGATATTTGTAAACTATGTGCTGGTAACATTTGTTCAGGGTTTGGTAGGGCACTGGGTACAAAACATAACAGCCCTGTCCTAGTTCTGTGACAGCATTTGTTTCACCAATAGGGAAAATGATATTGATATGTTTTAGATGCCATCCACCATAGCTTTAAAGAGTTCATGTATAGAGAGAAGCACATCATAGACCAGGGCTATATGTTTTATATGAGGATGCGGGATGTTTTGACATTTTTCCCTTCCATTTAATTGAATTACATTTCTTGCAAAGTTGTTCTTATTTAAAATACTCTTCTTTTTTTTTTTTTTTACATAAATATTATTTGAACCAATCTTACTCTGATTAAGCAATTGATTGTTTTGGAATAGCAGGACATAAAGTACCCCATGCTGTACTCATATTGAAGAGACAGGTTGATGATACAGGAGGGGGCTAGAGAGGAAGGTAGTTAATCAGACATCGCTCCTAATATTGGTTTGACGTCACTCACAGTGTCCGTGGCTACACATAATGTTGTTGTGAGCAGATCCTGTTGGAGATGATAAACCAATACCACAAATACTATATGCCTACATTTCTTCACATTCTGTTATACGGGGTGACTGTACTGATTGCTAGACTGATTAACTGGGACACAGATCGAATTATAAGCTTGGTTTGTTAATAGGTCACAATTGCATACGTTTTTAGTAACGTTTTCAATAACTTCCTTCTGAAACAAGTCGTGATTGTTGTGTTAAACAGAAAATATCATCCAACTGTCTCATGAGGTGCACATATAGAGCAACCTGCAGCAGTCCTCTTAGTCCTGAATAATTTACTTGCAAATACACAAAAACATTTTATTTTACTCTGCTGCTACTCGCTGTTTATTATCTATGCATAGTCACTTTACTCCGACCTACATGTACAAATTACCTCGACTAACCTGTACCCCTTGTATATAGCCTCTGTATTGTTTATTTTGTTACTTTAGTTTATTAGTAAATATTTTCTTAACTCTATTTCTTGAACTGCATTGTTGGTTAAGGGCTTGTAAGAGAATTTCATGTGACAAATACAATTTGATATGTTCATGTTTCCAGTGGGTTTGGTTTTTTCCCCCAGTGGTTGTCAGGGTTGTGTGGTGGTGCTTCCTGCCTGCAGATTTCCCCTCCTCCACTTATCCAGATACACAACCCCGCTCTTAGCTCTCGCATACATGCGGTTGGCTCAGTGCTAGTGGGCATGTACTAATGGGCTCCTGTAACCAGAACTAGCAAGCTGCCAGCCCGCACGAATCAGCGTATGCGACCCTGAGTAGATTACGTTAAAAATAATGGTTGACCATTTGAGGCTGTCTCTAGCTCTTATTCTAGTTCAATGGGAGCTACATTGCCAATGAATCAATCAGGAACATCACTTGCAGCTTGGGTCAAAGCAGCCAGGCCTTATGAGGAGTGGAGTTTTTATTCAATCAGATCCGCATGGCGGTGTCGGAGGTGGAGCTGTCAAATCCACAAGCGGCTATTGGCATTACACCTCAAGTGGACATTGCTCTTAATGCAAGTCCGTGCAGTCAATGGCAATCTCATACAAAAATCCCTGAACACTGTAATGTGAGGTGTAATCTACACCTGGATTAGTTTAATAGAAATCCTCATTTAGTTTAAAGCCCCTATGGAGTCTTTGTAAATGTACTTTAAAATCATCAATGTATGTCTAATAAATTAAAAATAACCCAACATTTATTTCTTATAATTTATTTCCCTGAGCCTCCTTTGGCCTTTGAAATGCTCAGTCTAATTGTGTGGGCATTAGGAAACACAATTTTAAGATATCTACATACACAGCCCTGATTGGCTGATAGGATGGTCTAGAGCCCACCCCCTTACCCAGAGGAACATGTCATTGGTCTATTACAATCAGATCACATTGTGACGTCAGGACAACTTTTGGTCCACATATCTGAACATGCTGAAATTCCAGGCATTTATTTTCAACCTCTGTGTGGAAATATCATAAAAAAAAACTGTAAATTAATGGTAACTGCACTGCCCCTTTAACAATTTTCAATTGGACATCTTTATTTAGATGGCATACACTTTATCATTCTGAACTTCAAACCCAAGAGGGACGTTGTGGCTTTGTGATAATGATCAAGAGCAGCTTCAACATCACCTAAAAACATCAGCTAGGATCTTTTTAAACGTAGCTCTTTATTAGCTAGTTATAACTGGCATGTTCACACGTCTCCTGCCATGATCAACTGAAGATGACCTCACATAGAATGCATCCAATTACAAGTCAGTATGTTGACACATGAATATTAAATGCGGGAGTCCACTATCGCCGGTTAACGCTTGATCTGGTTGAATCTAGGAGGGAATTATCCACTAGCCAGGTATCTGGAACTTATTTAACCTCTTAGAGCTCTAGGGGCGCTATTTCATTTTTGGATAAAAAACGTTCCCGTTTTAAGCGCGATATTTTGTCACGAAAAGATGCTCGACTATGCATATTCTTGACAGTTTTGGAAAGAAAACACTCTGAAGTTTCAGAATCTGCAAAGATTTTGTCTGTAAGTGCCCCAGAACTCATTCTACAGGCGAAACCAAGATGATGCATCACCCAGGAATTAGCAGAATTTCTGAAGCTCTGTTTTCCATTCTCTCCTTATATGGCTGTGATTGCGCAACGAATGAGCCTACACTTTCTGTCGTTCGCCCAAGGTCTTAGCAGCATTGTGACGTATTTGTAGGCATATCATTGGAAGATTGGCCATAAGAGACTACATTTTCCAGAGGTCCGCCCGGTGTCCTTTGTCTAAATTTGTGCGTAATCTTCAGGTGCAGGCATTTTCTCCTGGGATTCAGGAGAGAAAGCATGTTTCCAAGAACGATGTATCAATGAAGAGATATGTGAAAAACACCTTGAGGATTGATTCTAAACAACGTCTGCCATGTTTTCAGTCGATATTATGGAGTTAATTTGGAAAAAAGTTTGCGTTTTGAGGACTGAATTTATGGATTTTTTTTGGTAGCCAAATGTGATGTATAAAACGGAGCTATTTCTAATACACAAGGAATCTTTTTGGAAAAACTGAGCATCTGCTATCTAACTGAGAGTATCCTCATTGAAAACATCAGAAGTTCTTCAAAGGTAAATGATTTTATTTGAAGGCTTTTATGTTTTTGTTAATGTTGCGTGCTGGATGCTAACGCTAATGCTAACGCGAAATGCTAACTCTAGCTAGCTACTTTTACACAAATGATTGTTTTCCTATGGTTGAGAAGCATATTTTGAAAATCTGAGATGACAGTGTTGTTTACAAAAGGCTAAGCTTGAGAGATGGCATATTTATTTCATTTCATTTGCGATTTTCATAAATAGTTAACCTTTCTGATCTCCCCATCCCGGATCCGGGTTCGTGAATACAGACTCAAGCTCATTACCATAACGCAACGTTAACTATTCATGAAAATCGCAAATCAAATGAAATAAATATGCTAGCTCTCAAGCTTAGCCTTTTGTTAACAACACTGTCATCTCAGATTTTCAAAATATGCTTCTCAACCATTGCAAAACAATCATTTGTGTAACAGTATTGATGGCTAACGTAGCATTTAGCATTAGCATTCAGCTGGCAACATTTACACAAAAAAACAGAAAAGCATTCAAAAAAATCATTTACCTTTGAAGAACTTCAGATGTTTTCATTGAGGAGACTCTCAGATAGCAAATGTTCAGTTTTTCCTGAAAGATTATTTGTTTAGGACAAATCGCTCCGTTTTCTGCGTCACGTTTAGCTATGAAAAAACCGCTGTATCCAGGATTGTGTAAATCTATCAGCAAGCTCATTAGCATAACACAACGTTAACTATTTATGAAAATCGCAAATGAAATGAAATAAATATGCCATCTCTCAAGCTTAGCCTTTTGTAAACAACACTGTCATCTCAGATTTTCAAAATATGCTTCTCAACCATAGGAAAACAATCATTTGTGTAAAAGTAGCTAGCTAGAGTTAGCATTTCGCGTTAGCATTTAGCGTTAGCATTAGCGTTAGCATCCAGCACGCAACATTAACAAAAACATAAAAGCCTTCAAATAAAATCATTTAATGAGGATACTCTCAGTTAGATAGCAGATGCTCAGTTTTTCCAAAAAGATTCCTTGTGTATTAGAAATAGCTCCGTTTTATACATCACATTTGGCTACCAAAAAAAATCCATAAATTCAGTCCTCAAAACGCAAACTTTTTTCCAAATTAACTCCATAATATCGACTGAAAACATGGCAGACGTTGTTTAGAATCAATCCTCAAGGTGTTTTTCACATATCTCTTCATTGATACATCGTTCTTGGAAACATGCTTTCTCTCCTGAATCCCAGGAGAAAATGCCTGCACCTGAAGATTACGCACAAATTTAGACAAAGGACACCGGGCGGACCTCTGGAAAATGTAGTCTCTTATGGCCAATCTTCCAATGATATGCCTACAAATACGTCACAATGCTGCTAAGACCTTGGGCGAACGACAGAAAGTGTAGGCTCATTCGTTGCGCAATCACAGCCATATAAGGAGAGAATGGAAAACAGAGCTTCAGAAATTCTGCTAATTCCTGGGTGATGCATCATCTTGGTTTCGCCTGTAGAATGAGTTCTGGGGCACTTACAGACAAAATCTTTGCAGATTCTGAAACTTCAGAGTGTTTTCTTTCCAAAACTGTCAAGAATATGCATAGTCGAGCATCTTTTCGTGACAAAATATCGCGCTTAAAACGGGAACGTTTTTTATCCAAAAATGAAATAGCGCCCCTAGAGCTCTAAGAGGTTAACGTTGTGTTATGCTAATGAGCTTGCTGATAGATTTACACAATCCTGGATACAGCGGTTTTTTCATAGCTAAACGTGACGCAGAAAACGGAGCGATTTGTCCTAAACAAATAATCTTTCAGGAAAAACTGAACATTTGCTATCTGAGAGTCTCCTCAATGAAAACATCTGAAGTTCTTCAAAGGTAAATGATTTTTTTGAATGCTTTTCTTTTTTTTGTGTAAATGTTGCCAGCTGAATGCTAATGCTAAATGCTACGTTAGCCATCAATACTGTTACACAAATGATTGTTTTGCAATGGTTGAGAAGCATATTTTGAAAATCTGAGATGACAGTGTTGTTAACAAAAGGCTAAGCTTGAGAGCTAGCATATTTATTTCATTTGATTTGCGATTTTCATGAATAGTTAACGTTGCGTTATGGTAATGAGCTTGAGTCTGTATTCACGAACCCGGATCCGGGATGGGGAGATCAGAAAGGTTAATGAAACAAAACCATAACTAGAGATAGGTAGCAATGGTAAACGTGCATAAAGATGGAAGAATTAAGGTATGACAGTTTTAAAAACTGTGTGTGGATAGTGCGAAAACAATGGCATTTCTAGTGTACTGAAAGTTTACAAGAGCATCAATGGGGAACTGAAAAAAATATGGAACTACCCGGACTCTGCCTAGAGCTGGCCATCTGACCAAACTGAGCAACTGGGAAAGAAGAAACGTGATCAAGAACACAATGACCACTGACAGAACTACAGAGTTCCTTAGCTGAGATGGGAGAACCTGCCAGACGGACAATAGTCTCTACAACACTTTACCAATCTGGGCTTTATGGGAGTGGCCAGACGGAAGCCACTCCTGAGAAAAAAAATCATACGGCAGCCTGCCTAGAGGCACGTGAGACAGACACTGGTGAGGAGAGGGAACAATGAATGCAAAATATATGTACATCTTCTTCAGAGTGAAAATGACCTTAGACTGGGTGAAGATTTATGTTCCAACAGGACAACCCCAAGCATACAGCCAAAGCAACACTTGAATGGCTTCAGAACAAGAATGTGAGTCATTGAGTGGCCCAGCCAAAGCCCAGAATAGTCTCATTGAAAATCTGTGGAAAGATTTGAAGTTTGCCATTCATCCAACTTAACAGAGCTTGAGAAAATCTGAAAGGAAGAACGTGAAAAAAATTCCCCAAATCCAGAAGTGTAAAGCTGATAGACATACCCAAAATGACTCAAAGCTGTAATTGCCGCCAATGGTTCTTCTACAAAGTATTGATTCAGGGATGTGAATACTTACGTAAATGAGAGATCTGTATTTTAATTTCAATACCTTTGCTAAAATTTCATTATGGGGTGTGTGTAGATGGGTTAGGAAAAAACAAAACATTTAATCCATTTTGAATTCAGACTAGTAACGAAACGCGGAATAAGTCAAAGGGTATGAATATGATCTGAAGGCACTGTACTCTTGCTAATGACCATACAAAATTATTAATGTAACTGATCATAACATATTGCTGAATAAACTAGGTTATGGATTGAGAGATAACGAAAACCCTTTGTTTTATTAGAAAGTTAACAGAAGCCTCTCTCATGCAAATTCCATTGAGTGTGGTGTACCACAGGGCAGCTGGCTAAGGACATTGTTTTCAGTTTTTACAAATGACCTTCCCCTGACCTTCAACAAAGCCTATGTGCCTAGGTACGCTGACGACTCCACAGTATATATGACGGTTGCAACAGTAAAATAAATAACTGAGACACGTAACATACAGCTCCAGTCAGTTTTAGAATGGGTAACTAGCAATAGGCTTGTGCTAAATATCTCAAACTAAAAAGCATCATTTTTAGGACAAATTACTCGCTTAACCCTAAACCTCATTTAGATCTATTATTGAATAATGTCGCTATTGAGCTAGCTGAGGAGACTAAAATGCTAGGTGTAACTCTAAATAACAAGCTTCCATGGTAAAATCATATAGACTCAATGGTTGCTAAAAATGGGAAGAAGTCTGTCCATGATAGGGCATTACTCTGCCTTCTTGACATCTCAGTCAACCAGACAGCTCCTACAGGCCCTAGCTGCTGTGTGGTCATGTGTGGCAAAGAAGGAAATAGGTAAATTGCAGTTGTCCAGAACAAAGCAGCACGTATCGCACTTAGATGTATACGGATGTGTCAGTAACATGCATGTCAGTTTCTGCTGGCTCAACATTGAGAGATTGACTGCATCACTATTGGTCTTTGTGCTAGGTATTGATGTGTTGAAGGTACCGAACTGTCTGTTCAAGCAGTTGGCACACAGTTCAGACACTCATCGTTACAACACAAGACATGCAACCAGAGGTCTCTTCACAGCCCCCAGGTTCAGAACAGAGGCTAGGAAACGCAAAGTATTAAATAGAGCCATAACTACATGGAACTCTACTAGGGTGCCCATATTACTTCCACACCTGCGGTCAAATTCCATGTGACCGTTTAACACCGTAATTAGGCTTCTCCAAGCTCTGATGCTGCTGGTCAGTAGTTGCCTACCAAACTTGATAACGGTCTTGTACTCCCTCTAATCACTCAGACATCAATGCAAATGTAATCGAAAATCTAATCAAAACACTTCATGAGCCCATGAGCTCACATTTCGCAACATTTCAATAGGCTAAGCAGAGGATGGCATCAGCTTTCTATAGGCTAGGCCTGCTGTATTTATTTATCAACTTCTATAATATTAAGTACATTGCTTCTCTTTACAACAGCATTATAGCACACCTGGCCTGAATGAAAATGAACCACGGGAAAAGCGTCCTCCCTTCCATATTTAAGTGCATAGATGACATGTATTTTTTTCCCCCGTGCCCCAGTTGAGACAGGTGCATGATAACGGTCCATTCTAAATCAAAATACATTTTACACATTATTTAGTATATGTAAAGACATTCAATTAAAAATAATCTAATGGGTGACAATATTAGCCTATCACTTGTGAATGATGCCCAGCTTGTGTGCAGTAAGGCAAGAAACAGCTTGCCTTTTTTTGGCTACTTTTAAATCATAGTCACACACCTACCTCATGTAGCCTAGCCTATAGACCTATATGTTTTGATAGGGTTTGTAAAGTGGCCAAATAACTTCTTATACTTGAGCACATTTAATATGCTTTATAACCGGTGTAGAGCCTAACTGGCATACACAGGATGTGTGTGAGTTTCAAGTTTAATCGCATTTGTCCTCACTATTAAGAAGTGTGAATGCAATCAACTCACCTCACTGTGATGATCCATTTAAAGAAGAAGTTCCACAGCAGGCTGAAACAGTGTAAACGAAATGGACAGCACTTTCAAAGGTGATAATTAATTTAAAACAACCATATGCATATTAGTTTATGGATAGGCTTATGAGCCCAAGGCCGAATCAATAACCTGAATTAAAATTATGATTGTGCCATTATACAATACATAGCCTAGCGCATATTATGCATGGCAGAAAAACATAAAACAAAACTGATTTAAGATGTCTTTGATACATCATTTGTGGAATGTCTTTCCTTAATGCATTTGAGCCAATCAGTTGTGTTGTGACAAGGTAGGGTTGGTATACAGAAGATAGCCCTGATTGGTAAAAGACCAAGTCCATTTTATAGTAAGAACAGCTCAAATAAGCAGAGTAACGACAGTCCATCATTACTTTAAGACACGAAGTTCAGTCAATGCGGAAAATGTGAAGAACTTTGAAAGTTTCTTCAAGTGCAGTCGCAAAAACCATCAAGGGCTATGATGAAACTGGCTCTCATGAGGACAACAGGAAAGGAAGACCCAGAGTTACCTCTGCTGCAGAGGATAAGTTCATTAGTTACCAGCCACAGAAATTGCAGCCCAAATAAATGTGTCAGAGTTCAAGTAACACACATCTCAACATCAACTGTTCAGAGGAGACTGTGTGAATCAGACGTTCATGGTCGAATTGCTGCAACAACAAAAAAACACTACTAAAGGACACCAATAAGGAGAAGAGACTTGCTTGATCCAAGAAAAACGAGCAGTGGACATTAGACCGGTGGAAATCTGTCCTTTGGTCTGATGAGTCCAAATTGGAGATTTTTGGTTCCAACCACCGTGTCTTTGTGAGACGCTGAGTAGGTGAACGGATGATCTCCGCATGTGTGGTTCCCACCGTAAAGCATGGAGGTGTGATGGTGCTTCGCTGGTTTTATTTCCTATTCAAGGCACACTTAACCAGTATGGCCACCACAGCATTCCGCAGCGATATGCCATCCCATCTGGTTAGGACTTTTTTGATTTTCAACAGGACACTTTCTGCTATTTGACCAAGAAGGAGAATGATGGAGTGCTGCATCAGATGACCTGGCCTCCACAATCACCTGACCTCAACCCAACTGAGATGGTTTGGGATGAGTTGGACCGCAGAGTGAAGGAAAAGCAGCCAACAAGTGCTCAGCATATGTGGAGGTACCGCAAGTCAGCACAAAGACAACAGGAGCACTGCCACTGTTATTCCAGCGCCATTTCAGTTTAAACATAAAATACTTTAATACGCTGAAAACCAACTTAAAAAGACACCAAAAACAATTTAGTCCAATCAATGTTGCTAAATATTGTGTGGCTGTCCTGTTTTCTGTCTGTGTGTGCGCAAGTAAAACTAAACATGGACTCACCCACTTGTAGAACACCAATGTCATCCTCATCTTTTTCATGTTGGCAGAACGGTCTATGGCTTTGTCATACAGTACACTTTGTTTTTGTTGTCATAGGCTACCTGGCTAAAATGCTTGCTAGCCTAACGTCCTCGCATTGGCAACAGCGAACCAGCTAAGTCTGCCAGATAATTAACATGAGCCTACATCTCAGGTCAGTGGCACAACATTCATTTATTGTTAGATTATAATCATTGGCCTGTACAGTGAATTAAGTCAAAACCACAAGTCCAAATCCATGGCTTAAGGGACGATTTTGCAAGCTAATTATATATATATATATATATTTTAAATGTATCAAGGGAGGCCAAAAGCTTGCTAGCATCAATCAATCAAATGCTACGCTAACAACATGTCACACTCTTTTGGTCCAGACAGCATCAGATACATGGGCTACACATACTGAGACAGAGGGGTACTGTTTCCCTCGCTTTGATGATTTCTCTGGTGAGATTCCAGCACCTTTGGAATTGACGGAACATTTTGAAAACCCTGAGATACGAAAAGTAAATGTAATAATTTAAAATGTTTTAATGGTCAAATATTTGGGGAAGCCTGGCTTCCATGAATACAACCTACTGTTAACCTGTCTGATAAGTTACATTATTTTAGCCTAAAACTTAAAAAGGATATTTCACCAATGTTAGGCAAGAGCCATACAGAAATTGTGGATTACGGACTGTCTTTTTTAAACGTGCTAATGACCAAATACAGAAACAATCAAGCAGTACACATATGGTGATGAACTATCACTTTAAACATCTTATTACAGTGTACTGCAATGCATTGCACACACACTCCTTGTATATATCTAGTCCTCTTCTTTGGGAAGCAGAGAGGTGGAGATGTGATGGGAACCAACCTCCGTCTAGGGAACTGCTTCGATCACGAGGGTCCCTTCAATTTTAAGACCGGCCAGAGAGTCAGCTATCTCTTCCTCCTCATCCTCCTCCTCCTCCTCCTCCTCATCTTCCTCCTCCTCCTCCTCCTCGTCATCATCATCATAATCTCCGCCATCTTCTGCCTGATCTCCCTCCCCTCCTCCGGACGATGACACGTTCTTCCAGTAGGAGTCGTAGCCAGAGGCTCCATAACCTCCATAGCCGTAGCTATCCTCGTCAGCACCACTCTGTCGGCCAAACTTTGTCGTACGGGCTGCAGGGTGAGTACAGGAATACAGACATGAGCTGAGAGTTGAGTACTAATCCCGATCCAGGGAGTGCATATATACAACAATTAAAAGGCGTTGAATGTGGCGTTTGAGGTTTAAGATCTGACATCTGCTACAAGAAAAGAGTATGAAAACTAGTGATTTGTAATGATGCAAAAATGACTCAATCAACATCTAAAATTATGATACTACAGTATACATACAACTGCACTGCCATCAGTACTCAGTTTTCCTCTTAATGACTGAAGAGTTTTAATCCATGACTGACTTAAGCACTGATTAGATGTTAGATGGCAGACTCACTGGACATGCTGAGGTCCTTAGTCTCCTGGGTCTCATGGCCACACTTGGGGCAGGGAGGATTTTTACCCTTGTCCTGTTTGAACACCTTACTCTTCACATGGTCGTCACAGAAACAGGCCTGGGGAGGGAGAGACACAGTTCAACCCAAACGGGCCTTGTTACTATAGGTTACAGTCATGCGTCAAATCCAGGAAATGTATTCCCTGTCCCACTGGTAAATGGTTGTAACTAGAGAGAATACAGCCATGACTGGAAGTGACTTTTCATAGCAGATTAGGAGAACATTTTTATTTTAGCTAACCTTAACCCTTTTCCTAACCTTAACCTAATTCTCCAAACCTGCCGCTGCAAAAAAGTAACCGGGTAAACGGGTGCTTATTTACCGGACAAATCGACTAATTTAACAGTGCAACTGGGAATCTACACATTTCCCCCTGAACCAACACCCTTGCCTTTCTTGCACTAACACTTGCCTTTTCTTACGAGCACCGACTGCTGATAGCTGCTTTAGGACTGATTCTCACCTAGTTACCTTAAGACGAATGCACTCACTGTAATGCCAGGCGTACACGACACGACTTTCAAAAATCCTAGCAATGCTGAGCCTCGAGCATTAAACAACCGTATTTCCTATAGTAAACCATCTGGCAGAGACGAGTGTTGACACACTACACGATTCTTCACTTGGTCGGGAGGATTCTCCATACCACGCCGTCTCGCCAAAACAATGTGGATAGATTGTTAACGTAGCTAGCTACAACGAGCTGTGGCTCAAAGCAGCCTCATAAAAGTTCAGTCAGACAAAACACACTTGCCCTACAGTGTTGAAATATCTTGCCAATACATTTGACCAAATAACATTCGGTGTGAACTTCAGAGCTGTAACCATTTTACATTTGGGCTTTGGTGAAAGGCAAGTGCAAACCCATACTAGTAGTAGTCATCGCTCCTGCTCGAGCGAGTGCACATTCTGGGTGATGCGAATCAAGAACTTGGTCTTCTTCCCTGGCTAGCTCTCATTTGGCTATCGCTGATCACCGTTCTCAAAACTGGTCGTGGCACATGTCACATTACAAAAGCGGTGCAGATTTTGTGCCGATAAAATAAAACACGGGATCGGTAGCCCTCAGATTGTGACTCCGACGCTCATTTTAATGTGAGCGGGTCAGTGACAGCTACGAGTAGGCAACAACATGGGGATTTTGTCTCCGATCTCAAAAAGTTGTCTGGGACAGCTAAAACCAGGGCCGTGTAGTGTACGCACGGCTCAAGTCGCTCTGGAGAAGAATGTCTGCTAAATGACTCACATGTACATGTAGATCTCTCAGTCAATGTGTATAGAGGCAACAGCAGTAACAAACAACTACACTGGCATGAGGAACAGTGGGAGAGAGACAATTGTTTACAACATAACACTGTGTTGATTTAATGCCTTAAAAAGTGTCCATAGCTTCACATTTCATTGTGTTAAAAAGTGGGATTAAAAAAGTTATATTTTTCTCAACAACCAAATGTCTAACATTTAAGATGAATAGAAATTATAGTTGTTGCTTAAGTATTCAGCTTCCCAAGTCAATACATGTTAAAATCACCTTTGGCAGCAATTACAGCCGGGAGTCTTCTTGGGTAAATTTCTAAGAGATTTACACACCTGGATTGTGCAATGTTAGCCCATTAATCTTTTCATAATTCTTCAAGCTCTGTCAATATTTTGGGGATCATGGCTAGACAACAATTTCTAAGTCTCGTCTCTCAGGAACATTCACTGTCTTCTTGGTAAGCAACACCCGCGTAGATTCGGCCTTGCTTTGTAAGTTATTGTCCTGCTGAAAGGTGGATTTGTCTCCCAGAGTCTCTTGTAAAGCAGACTGAACCAGGTATTCCTCTAGGATGTTGTCTGTTAGATCAGTGGTTCTCAATCCGGGTCCTGGGGACCCTGAGGGGCGCACATTTAGTTTTTAGCGCTCCACAGCTAATTCAAATGATCAACTCACCATCAAGCTTTAATCATTTGAATCAGCTGTGCGGTGCTAAGGCAAAAACAAAATGTGCGCCACTTTGGGTCCCCAGGATCAGGTTTGAGAACCGCTGGCTTGGATCCATCCCGTTTCTTTTCATCCTGAAAACCTCCCTGGTATTTGCCGATGTCAAGCATACCCATACCATGATGCAGCCACCACCATGCTTGAAAATAAGGAGGCAGTTACTCAGTGATGTGTTGTGTCGGATAGCGCGCCAAACACAAGGCATTGCATTTAGGCCAAAAAGTGAATTCCTTGGATCGGTATAATAATTATTAACTTGACCATTTTTAAAGAGACATCCAAAGTCTGATTTGTTATTGTTACCCATCTACCAATCACTGACCTTTATGAGGCTTTTGAAAAGATCCTTGGTCTGTGCTTGAAATTTGACTTAGGGACCTTACAGATGTTTTATGTATGGGGGACAGAGGAAGGGTTAGTCATTCAAAAACCACGTCAACCCCTATTATTTCAGTCCATGTAACTTATTGTGTGATTTGTTAAGCCAAATGTTACTTCTGAGCTAATTTAGGATACTTCTCAATTGTATTAATCTTTTTTAAAATTAGAATTGTTATTCCACTGACAGAGTATATTGACTAGATTGTGGACAAAACAAATACAATTAAATCCATGCTAAATCAGAACATTTTGGGGATAAGGGAATATGCTTAAAGGTAATGATTAGAATATTCCACCCTGAAACTGTTAGGCTTGCAGAAAATTATGAAACATGTTGCAGATTAAACAGACTGTCTAAGCAAGGTGTAGCTTAAGATTTTAACTTGTTTGTGTGTGTTATAAAGACCGGGTTTGCATTTTTGATGTTAGTACATTTTATTCACGAGAACGTTATATCTTTTTGCATAAGAGTCTTTGACTAATTATTATTAAACCCATGGTCTTACAGATCTCGGGGATTGGTCAGAGCTATTGATTGTCAGTTATTATCATTGAAAATTCTCACGACAGGAAGAAATCCAAGGGGTATGAATACTTGGATCTTCATTTTCCATTACCTTGCAACGCAGGCAGGAGTGTTGCCCCAGTCTGTTGCAGGAAGCACCTGAAATTAACATGGGGGAAAACACAGTATACATTAATTAAAATCACTATAGCTAGGGATGAACCTTTCTCTAAACTTTCAACTGGTAGAATGCCTACTTTTCTATACGTAACATGGTGTTCCTCATGTCTGCCAAAGTATGCCCTAAGGCTAAACGTCAACAGGTTATAGTGTTGAAACCTCTTGATTTCTCATGAGCCAACACAATGTGGATGTTTGACAGGTGAGAAAGACACCCCAATTGCTCACATTTGTAAGTCTCCGCCTCCAGGACTTGGCAACTGGCTTGGTGCTCAAACTGGTCATCCTCACACAGGAAGTTGTGGCAGAAGGAGCAACGGTATACCCTTCCCCCTGTGACAGATAGGAAAAAAGGGGGAATGATTACAAAGGGGACACAAGGTGGATGGCAACCAGCATTTGGGTGCATGTACGGACATAAAAAAAAGCCTTGTTTAGTTTTGCAGACCAGGCAGGTTGGATAATATTATAAAATGGCATAAGTTACCATGGTCCCATACACAGCGTTCACACTCGATACAGTCGGCATCCATGAGAGGACATGTGCAAGCGTGGGTACTGAGGCACTTTCTCCCGTGGCACACCCAGGCCTCACAGAAGTCACACACAGCCCCCTTGTGGACAGAGACAACACTTCACATATCAATATCATAAAGACATCCAATGATAAACTCATGACTGTGAACAATCTGGGCACATATCACAATGTTAAATAGATGTAGGTCTTCACCAGGGGTGTATTCATTATGTCTGGCAATGGAAACCATTTGCCATTTAAGAACCAAACGGAAGCAAACAGAAAACAAAACAGGGAGAGACTTACCTTCAATTTGTGCAATAGAAACAAAAAAAAATTCATTTGGAGTAAATGGGTACATTTGCAGAACATTTTGCAACAGAATCGGCATAATGAATACATCCCGTGGCCATATTCACTAGAAACCAAAGGAGGCAAACTATCGGGGACTACCTGAATTTGACCGATAAGAAACACTTGTTTTCCATTGCGAAACGTTTTGCTATGGTGTGCATTAATGATTACTACTGAGTATTTATTACTCCCATCTCAATAAAGTTTTTCAAATGGCTCTCATCTCTTACCACCATGCCCATTCCCGTAGCGTGGATCCCTGGGTGCTTGATGACACAGTCTGATGACTTCATGCATTTGGTTTTGCCTTTAGTTGGAATACAGTATCACACCACAACATAATACATGGTTCTTGCACTCCTATACAAACATCTTACATGTAATATTGTGCAATATATTTCTTTGCCACTTGAGGGGATAAATCAAGTGTCGAATTAAGTTGGCCTCAAAGAGCTCAAGGGATTTTAAAATCAGAAACATTCCATGCGTCACAATTTATCTTAGACTCACCACATTGACCGCACTGGGGCAGCTTCTGAACGTTTGCACAGAAGTAGCAGAAAGCTCTGTTCTTCTGCCGTCTTGGGTGTCATTGAAACAGGGGAACAAAGTGTCAAAGCCTCCATCACCTGTAGATTACAGTTGCTAATAAAGAAATAGTGCATCTTGTTCAAATAGTTGAATGTGTTCACACAATTTAACCTTTATTTAACTAGGCAACTCAATTAAGAACAAATTCTTATTTACAATGACGGCCTACCCCGGCCAAACCCTAACGACGCTGGGGAAATTGTGCACTGCCTTATGGTTCTCCCAATCACGTCTGGTTGTGATACAGCCTGAAATTGAACCAGGGTCTGTAGTGACACCTCTAGCACTGAGATGCAGTGCCTTAGGCCACCGCGCCACTCGGGAGCCCCAATGTTAGCTAGTTAAGTTATCCATTAAGATGAATGTAAAAAAAAATATTGAAGATGTCTTACCTCTGGCATTTGTCACATTCCTGCAACACAAGATGAGGACTACAGTAAGTATGAGGACGACAGTAAGTACTAGGGAAATAATCATGATTTACAGTCATTGTTGGCTATCCATTTCATATTGTGCTGTGATGAGAACATGTATATTATTCCATACCATTGCTGAATTGCAAGGGGACTTTGCAACGTCAACAAAGCCCTTGTTGGCTCGAGTCTGTTTCTCCCGTTCCTTGCGGTTCTCTGCCTTCTTGCGTGCACCAGTCTTCTTTTTCGGCATCTTTCAGTTTCTATCGATGGCTTTACCTGAAGGCATGTGGGGGATTAGCAAACCACTAACTAACTAACGAACCAAGCAAGCCAGCTCAGTCAATGGCATCACACCTTGACAGACTGGACACACATCATTAGTCTAGGTCCTTACGAAAATATAAATGTTTTAAAACTGTATTAGCTAGTTAACTAGGTATCTACGTAAAAAAAAATAAAAAACAGCTATTTAGGTATCTAACGTTATAACTAAACGTTACTGTACGTGTGCTGAGCAACACGGTTCAAACACGCGCTAACTAGCTTGACTTCATGGAAATACCAGATGCAGCAACGACATGTAATTTTATAATTAATAGATAAAAGCCTTAACCGATGTGTGCTGTTTATACATTTTTTTAACACAGTATAACCCAAAATGTAAAGAGAGACTTACCAGGAGTGTTGCAATCCACGGCTGGCTCAGCTGAAAACGGAAGTTACAGAACGGATATTTAGTCCGACTGAGAATTCTTCTCGCCTGAATTATAATCCGCCTTAATCGTTCCTATGTGAGTTCCTATATTTCTATTGTACATTAATTTCCCTTGCGCTCAATGAAATGTTATATTAAAGTATGAATTGTATATTACATCATGGTTTGGCCAATTAAGGCTGTTATTATCAACGCTAGTTAAAAAATGCATACTTATTGTATTTATACTATATTCTAAAGTCACTTCAGTCTCCCTGCCACCATGACCCATGAATGCTGTTAAAATGAATTGGGTTTTTACCAATGAAGCCTTTGCAATGTTTCTTTCTGTAACGTAAACTACAGTGAATGGGTTCACAATGCCCCAGAAGATGGCAGTAAACCATTCTTTTCATCACACATGCTTGAGGTTTTGGAGGTTCCTTTAGCCTTATCAATCAGTGGAGGCTGGTGGGAGGAGCTATAGGAGGGCGGGCTCATTCTTATGGCTGGAATAAAATGGACGGTATCAAACACATCACACATATGGAAACCACATGTTTGACTCATTCCATTCCAGCTATTACAGTGAGCCTATCTTCCTATAGCTCCTCACACCAGTCTCCTCTGATGTCTATGTTTCACACCAGTAGTTCTCTGTACCCCCCCCCCCGCCCCCCCCCAACCCCATTTTGTACCTCGATATTATCTGATAGGGGGACAGACAAACATTGATGGCTGATGGTGGAACAGTATCTGCTTAAGAACTATACAGGGGAATGTGTGGCTATTCTGCAGCCAGGAATGAGTGAATGTTTCACTGTATCCAGAACAACATAGGCTAACTGCAGTGGTGCAAAACAATATCTCACCATTATCACACAATGGGTCAGTCAGCAAGGCCCTTGGAACTTAAGTCTACCTCTTAAGGATACACCCCTTTAAAAAAAAAAAATCTTCTAAAATGACATACCCAAACTAACTGCCTGAAGCAAGGATATGCATATTCTTGGTACCATTTGAAAGGAAACACTTTGAACTTTGTGGAAATGTGAAAGGAATGTAGGAGAATATAACAGAATAGATCTGGTAAAAGATAATACGAAGGAAAAAAAAGTTATTTTGTATTTTTTTTGTACCATCATCTTTGAAATGCAAGAGAAAGGCCATGATGTATTATTCCAGCCCAGGTGCAATTTAGATTCTGTCCACTAGATGGCAGCAGTGTATGTGCAGCGTTTTAGACTGATTGAATGAACCATTGTATTTTTGTTAAAAATGTATCAAGACTGCCAAAATATGTTTATTAATAATTTTTCATGTTCAAAATGATGCACTCTCCTCAAACATTAGCATGGTATTATTTCACTGTAATAGCTACTGTAAATTGGACAGTGCAGTTAGAGTAACAATAATTTAAGCTTTCTGCCAATATCAGATGTGTCTATGTCCTTGGAAATGTTCTTGTTACTTACAATCTCATGCTAATCGCATTAGCCTACGTTAGCTCAACCGTCCCGTGGAAGGGACACCAATCCCGAAGAAGGTTCTACACCTGGTCTGCAGAACACAGGCCTAACACACCTTCACAGCAAAAGAAATAGGCTACAGTACTAGGCTACTACATGTCTGTAAATGTATACTAGACAAAAATATACATGCAACATGCAACAATTTCAACGATTTTACTGAGTTTCAGTTCACATAAGGAAATCAGTCAATTGAAATAAATTCATTAGGCCCTAATCTATGGATATCACATGACTGGGAATACAGATATGAATCTGTTGGTCACATATAGCTTAAAAAAAAGGTAAGGGTGTGGATCAGAAAACCAGTCCATATCAGGTGTGACCAACATTTGCCTCATGCAGCGCCACACATCTCATTCATATAGAGTTGATCAGGCTGTTGATTTTGGCCTGTGGAATGTTGTCCCACTCCTCTTCAATGGCTGTGCGAAGTTGCTGAATATTGGAACACGCTGATCCGACGCTGACACGTCGATCCAGAGCATCCCAAACACGCTCAATGGGTAACATTGACTGCAGCACAAGGTGCACCTGTGTAATGATCATGCTGTTTAATCAATAAAATAAGCTTTTTGTGCATATGGAGCATTTGGAATATTTTATTTCAGCTCATGAAACATGGGATCAACATTTTACATGTTGCTTTTATATTTTTGTTCAGTGTAATGGTCAAAGGAATTTAACAATTCCTATATGTGTTCATTAACCAATTCATTTAAAATCCCTCTGTCTGTTTCTAAGAATTTGTAAGATCCTTATTTGCATAAAATAGACAGAGGCCAGTCTACCAAAATGAGCCAATAGCATTTATTCTCGAGAGCGCTGCTCATAGAACCATGTACAACAGCTTATATATCACATATGACGTCATAGGTTATCTCGACCAGGACAAAGCAGGTTCAAAAGTTAATTCCAACTCACTAGAGCCCATACCTGACACACTGTCTCTGGATTAACTCCTGAAGTCTCACCATAGTTTATTATCACTTAGCAGACAGTTCCAGATAAGGAAAACCTGCAGGGGCTCTCGCTGTCTTATTTGATCGCCACAGAGTTAAAGCTGAGTTGGTTAAAACATCGGTTAACCTGTTATGGCTGCATCCCTTTGTTCTCAATTTCCCCCTGAAGACATACCCTAATCTAACTGCCTGTAGCTCAACCCCAGAGGCAAGGATATGCATATTGTCATGTTGTCTTGTCTCTGTCCTTTCCCTTCACCCTGTCTCCCTCTGCTGGTCGTGTCAGGTTACCTTTTCTCCCCTTCTTTCCCCCAGCTGTTCCCTGTCTCCTCCTAACTACCCATTCACCCCGTTCCCCACCTGTTCCCTTTTTCCCTCTGATTAGGTCCCTATATCTCCCTCTGTTTCTGCTCCTGTCCTTGTCGGATTCTTGTTTGTTTGTGTTTCATGCCTGAGCCAGACTATCGTCATGTTTGCTGTAACCTTGTCCTGTCCTGTCGGAATCTGCCGGTCTATCTGAGCCTACCTACGTTTTGTTATTAAAGAAGCTCTGTTTTAGTTAGTTCGCTTTTGGGTCCTCATTCACTCACCATAACAGAAGAATCCGACCAAGAATGGACCCAGCGACTTCGGATCCTCTCCACTCAGCCGTCGGGATCCAGGGAGCGATGCTAGGCAGACACGAGCAGGAAGTGTCTGCTGCTCGACATGCCGTTGAGACCCTGGCCACCCAAGTCTCCAACCTCACAGAACAGGTTCACCATCTCCGCCTCGATCCACCGGCCACTTCCAGGGCTTTCGAATCTCCGGAGCCCAGAATCAATAACCCGCCGTGTTACTCTGGGGAGCCCACTGAATGCCGCTCGTTCCTCACCCAGTGTGATATTGTGTTTTCTCTCCAGCCCAACACTTACTCCAGGAGCACTGCTCGTGTCGCCTACGTCATATCTCTCCTTATTGGACGGGCTCGTGAGTGGGGCACGGCAATCTGGGAGGCAAGGGCTGAGTGTACTAACCAGTATCAGGACTTTAAGGAGGAGATGATACGGGTTTTTGATCGATCTGTTTTTGGGGAGGAGGCTTCCAGGGCCCTGTCTTCCCTATGTCAAGGTAATCGATCCATAACAGACTACTCTATTGAGTTTCGCACTCTTGCTGCCTCCAGTGGCTGGAACGAGCCGGCTTTGCTCGCTCGTTTTCTGGAGGGTCTCCGCGCAGAGGTAAAGGATGAGATTCTCTCCCGGGAGGTCCCTTCCAGCGTGGATTCCCTGATTGAACTCGCTATTCGCATTGAGCGACGGGTTGATCTGCGTCACCGAGCTCGTGGAAAGGAGCTCGCGTTCTCCGTTGCCCCCCTCTCCGCATCACTACCATCTTCCTCTGCCGGCTCGGGAGCTGAGCCTATGCAGCTGGGAGGTATCCGCATCTCGACTAAGGAGAGGGAACGGAGAATCACCAACCGCCTCTGTCTCTATTGCGGTTCTGCTGGTCATTTTGTCACTTCATGTCCAGTAAAAGCCAGAGCTCATCAGTAAGCGGAGGGCTACTGGTGAGCGCTACTACTCCTGTCTCTCCTTCAAGATCCTGCACTACCTTGTCGGTCCATCTACGCTGGACCGGTTCGTCAGCTTCCTGCAGTGCCTTAATAGACTCTGGGGCGGAGGGCTGTTTTATGGACGAGACCTGGGCTCGGGAACATGACATTCCTCTCAGACAGTTAAGGGAGTCCACGGCCTTGTTCGCCCTGGATGGTAGTCCTCTCCCCAGGATTCAGCGTGAGACGCTACCTTTAACCCTCACTGTTTCTGGTAATCATAGCGAAACCATTTCTTTTTTGATTTTTCGTTCACCTTTTACACCTGTTGTTTTGGGCCATCCCTGGCTAGTTTGTCATAATCCTTCCATTAATTGGTCTAGTAATTCTATCCTCTCCTGGAACGTCTCTTGTCATGTGAAATGTTTAATGTCTGCTATCCCTCCTGTTTCCTCTGTCTCTTCTTCACAGGAGGAGCCTGGTGATTTGACAGGGGTGCCGGAGGAATATCACGATCTGCGCACGGTGTTCAGTCGGTCCAGGGCCACCTCTCTTCCTCCACACCGGTCGTATGATTGTAGTATTGATCTCCTTCCGGGAACCACTCCCCCCCGGGGTAGACTATACTCTCTGTCGGCTCCCGAACGTAAGGCTCTCGAGGATTATTTGTCTGTAGCTCTTGACGCCGGTACCATAGTCCCCTCCTCCTCTCCCGCCGGAGCGGGGTTTTTTTTTGTCAAGAAGAAGGACGGGTCTCTGCGCCCCTGCATAGATTATCGAGGGCTGAATGACATAACAGTTAAGAATCGTTATCCGCTTCCTCTTATGTCTTCAGCCTTCGAGATCCTGCAGGGAGCCAGGTTTTTCACTAAGTTGGACCTTCGTAACGCTTACCATCTCGTGCGCATCAGGGAGGGGGACGAGTGGAAGACGGCGTTTAACACTCCGTTAGGGCACTTTGAATACCGGGTTCTTCCTTTCGGCCTCGCTAACGCTCCAGCTGTCTTTCAGGCATTAGTCAATGATGTCCTGAGAGACATGCTGAACATCTTTGTTTTCGTTTACCTTGACGATATCCTGATTTTTTCACCGTCACTCCAGATTCATGTTCAGCACGTTCGACGTGTCCTCCAGCGCCTTTTAGAGAATTGTCTTTTTGTGAAGGCTGAGAAGTGCACTTTTCATGCCTCCTCCGTCACATTTCTCGGTTCTGTTATTTCCGCTGAAGGCATTAAGATGGATCCCGCTAAAGTCCAAGCTGTCATTGATTGGCCCGTCCCTAAGTCACGCGTCGAGCTGCAGCGCTTTCTCGGCTTCGCGAACTTCTATCGTCGTTTCATCCGTAATTTCGGTCAGGTGGCCGCTCCTCTCACAGCCCTTACTTCTGTCAAGACGTGCTTTAAGTGGTCCGTTTCCGCCCAGGGAGCTTTTGATCTCCTCAAGAATCGTTTTACATCCGCTCCTATCCTTGTTACACCTGACGTCTCTAGACAGTTCGTTGTCGAGGTTGACGCGTCAGAGGTGGGCGTGGGAGCCATTCTTTCTCAGCGCTCCCTCTCTGACGACAAGGTCCACCCATGCGCGTATTTTTCTCATCGCCTGTCGCCGTCGGAACGTAACTATGATGTGGGTAACCGCGAACTGCTCGCCATCCGGTTAGCCCTAGGCGAATGGCGACAGTGGTTGGAGGGGGCGACCGTTCCTTTTGTCGTTTGGACTGACCATAGGAACCTTGAGTACATCCGTTCTGCCAAACGACTTAATGCGCGTCAGGCGCGTTGGGCGCTGTTTTTCGCTCGTTTCGAGTTCGTGATTTCTTATCGTCCGGGCTCTAAGAACACCAAGCCTGATGCTTTGTCTCGTCTCTTCAGTTCTTCAGTAGCCTCCACTGACCCCGAGGGGATTCTCCCTGAGGGGCGTGTTGTCGGGTTGACTGTCTGGGGAATTGAGAGGCAGGTAAAACAAGCGCTCACTCACACTCCGTCGCCGCGCGCTTGTCCTAGGAACCTTCTTTTCGTTCCCGTTCCTACTCGTCTGGCCGTTCTTCAGTGGGCTCACTCTGCCAAGTTAGCCGGCCACCCTGGCGTTCGGGGTACGCTTGCTTCCATTCGCCAGCGTTTTTGGTGGCCCACCCGGGAGCATGACACGCGTCGTTTCGTGGCTGCTTGTTCGGTCTGCGCGCAGACTAAGTCCGGTAACTCTCCTCCTGCCGGCCGTCTCAGGCCGCTTCCTATTCCCTCTCGACCGTGGTCTCACATCGCCTTAGATTTTGTCACCGGACTGCCTTCGTCAGCGGGGAAGACTGTTATTCTTACGGTTGTCGATAGGTTCTCTAAGGCGGCCCATTTCATTCCCCTTGCTAAGCTTCCTTCTGCTAAAGAGACGGCACAAATCATCATCGAGAATGTTTTCAGAATTCATGGCCTTCCGTCAGACGTCGTTTCGGACAGAGGTCCGCAATTCACGTCTCAATTTTGGAGGGAGTTTTGCCGTTTGATTGGGGCTTCCGTCAGTCTCTCTTCCGGCTTTCACCCCCAGTCTAACGGTCAAGCAGAACGGGCCAATCAGACTATTGGTCGCATCTTACGCAGTCTTTCTTTTCGCAACCCTGCGTCTTGGTCAGAACAGCTCCCCTGGGCAGAATACGCCCACAACTCGCTTCCTTCGTCTGCGACCGGGCTATCTCCTTTTCAGAGTAGCCTCGGGTACCAGCCTCCGCTGTTCTCATCTCAGTTCGCCGAGTCCAGCGTCCCCTCCGCTCAGGCTTTTGTCCAACGTTGCGAGCGCACCTGGAAGAGGGTCAGGTCTGCACTTTGCCGTTATAGGACGCAGACTGTGAGGGCTGCTAATAAGCGTAGAACTAAGAGTCCTAGATATTGTCGCGGTCAGAGAGTTTGGCTCTCCACTCAGAACCTTCCCCTTAAGACGGCTTCTCGCAAGTTGACCCCGCGGTTCATTGGTCCGTTCCGTATTTCTCGGGTCATTAATCCTGTCGCAGTTCGACTTCTTCTTCCGCGATACCTTCGTCGCGTCCACCCGGTCTTCCACGTCTCCTGCATTAAGCCCGTTCTTCGCGCCCCCGCTCGTCTTCCCCCCCCCCCCCCCCCATCCTTGTCGAGGGCGCACCCATCTACAGGGTCCGCAGGATTTTGGACATGCGTCCTCGGGGCCGTGGTCACCAGTACCTTGTCGATTGGGAGGGGTACGGTCCTGAGGAGAGGAGTTGGGTTCCCTCTCGGGACGTGCTGGACCGTGCGCTGATCGAGGATTTCCTCCGTTGCCGCCAGGTTTCCTCCTCGAGTGCGCCAGGAGGCGCTCGGTGAGTGGGGGGGTACTGTCATGTTGTCTTGTCTCTGTCCTTTCCCTTCACCCTGTCTCCCTCTGCTGGTCGTGTCAGGTTACCTTTTCTCCCCTTCTTTCCCCCAGCTGTTCCCTGTCTCCTCCTAACTACCCATTCACCCCGTTCCCCACCTGTTCCCTTTTTCCCTCTGATTAGGTCCCTATATCTCCCTCTGTTTCTGCTCCTGTCCTTGTCGGATTCTTGTTTGTTTGTGTTTCATGCCTGAGCCAGACTATCGTCATGTTTGCTGTAACCTTGTCCTGTCCTGTCGGAATCTGCCGGTCTATCTGAGCCTACCTACGTTTTGTTATTAAAGAAGCTCTGTTTTAGTTAGTTCGCTTTTGGGTCCTCATTCACTCACCATAACACATATTCTTTTTATTTTATTTTTTTAACTCTGTTTATTAAGTTTTACACACACACAAAGACAGACAGGACAACATAAAGCAATATAAATAATATACTCAACTAGAAAAAAAAGAACAAAAATACAAATAAAAAAATTGCTTTAAAGATGCCATACTTTAGACAAGTTAAACACACCGGGCAGAAGGCTACAAAGGTTAAAGGGCAATCTATAGTACAGGGACAGGGCAATCTATAGTACAGGGACAGAGCAAACACCTCACCATTGTTCCTGTAAACAGTCAAGGGATAAGGGTGGAGAAATGCAACCACTCACAGACAGTCATGGCCACAAACCGACCATCCACTGGACCAAAAATAAAGTTTACAATGCTTTAAAATAAAAAAATAATATTATTATTCATGTAGGCGTGAACGAAATGTAAAAATAAAAATAACTGGGAAAAACAAGCTCACACTTCAGTCTCTGCCCGGGCAAGATGAACAAGGCATCCGCGGGGCACAATCAATAAGCACATGAACCTTAATGCCCCCCCCACCCCCCCAGCAAAAACACAGAGAAAAGCTCCTCCAATCCGTCACAGGGGGGTCAAATACAGACTTATTTTAGTTTTAATTGGAATGCCATCAGAGGATGGACTGTTTAAAGTAAGACCGGAATGGAGCCCAAGCCTCATTAAACAGTTTGGGGTTCCCACGTGTATTGAATGTAATTTTTTTCTAGTTTCAGAGAGCACAACACATCTCTCACCCAATATTTATAAGATGGGGGAGCTGCCATTTTCCAGTTCTGTAGTATTAGCCGTCTAGCCAAAAGAGTTGTATAAGCAACAGTGGATTGCTGATAGGGGGGTACCTATGGGCAGTACTCCAAAAAGGGCTGTAAGGGGAGACGGATCTATAACAGTGTCATATATATCAGAGAAATATTTAAATATTAATTCCCAGAAACCTGACAGTTTATGACAGCCCCAAAACATATGCAACAGTGTGGCTGATTCCACTTTACATCTGACACAGGTAGGATCAAAATCAGAGAATATTCTTCCAAGTTTGGCCCCCGACCAGTGGATACGGTGAACCACCTTGAATTGAATGAGGCTGTGTCTAGTGCTAAAAGAGGACGAGTGCACCCTGTGCAGCACAGATTCCCAGGCGTCTTCCCCAAGTTCCTCCCCCAAATCCTTTTCCCATCGAGTCTTTAAAGGCACCAAAGAAGGGTTCTGTAGGTCATGAATGATTGCATATACATCTGAAATTGCGCCCCTAGGAAGCTTGTTCAGCTCCAAGATGCTCTCTATAGCTGTATTCGCAGGCCTATGGGGAAATCCAGGTGTGTTAGCTCTGACAAAGTTTCTAGTCTGGAGATAGTGGAAAAAGTGGGATTGGGGCAGATTGAACTTTTCCTGCAGCTGAGAAAAAGAGGCAAATGTATCATCAAAAAATAATTGGGCTAGCGAGGAGAGGCCTAGTGAGTGCCAAATGCCAAAAGCCCCATCATTCAAAGATGGAGGAAATAAAATGTTCTGATTGATTGGGCCTGATAGA
This sequence comes from Oncorhynchus mykiss, assembly GCF_013265735.2. Taxonomy (NCBI): domain Eukaryota; kingdom Metazoa; phylum Chordata; class Actinopteri; order Salmoniformes; family Salmonidae; genus Oncorhynchus; species Oncorhynchus mykiss. The sequence goes on along the minus strand of NC_048583.1, from coordinate 10,254,711 downwards.
GAAAAGCCTGGGAGGCTAAAGGCTAAATGGAACTGATTCCAAATTTTAAGAGACTGCTTTACAATTGGGTTGACACACCTTTTGCCTAGGGACACTGGGAGAGACGAGCACAACACAGAGGAAAGTGCTGCAGGTTTACACGATTCAGACTCCATCTGGACCCAGAGTGGTCTAGGGCCAGTAGGATCCGTCTGCAGCCAGTACAGAACGGCTCTGAAATTTGCAGCCCAGTAGTATGTCTGAGAATTTGGTAGAGCTAAACCCCCCAATGACCTAGGCTTCTGTAAATGTTTTCTACCAATCCATGGTACCTTGCCATCCCAAATAAAATGCATGAATGTTTGATCCGGTGAAATAAAAAAGATTTTGGAATAAAAATGGGTAAACATTGAAAGAAATATAAAAATAAGTAAAATGCATGAATGTTTGATCCGGTGAGATAAAAAATATTTTGGAATAAAAATGGGTAAACATTGAAATAAATATTAAAATTTGGGCAACACAGTCATTTTAATGACATTAATCCTTCCGATAAGTGAAAGGGATAGCGAATTCCAAAAAGTAAAAGATTGTTTCAATCTGTCTGCTAGAGCAACAAAGTTTTCCTGAAACAAATTGGAATATTTCCTTGTCACTTTTACTCCCAAGTAGGTGAATTGATCCCGGACAATCCTAAACTGAGAACTTGTAAAAGAGCACTTTAAAGCAGCCTTGTTTACCAGAAAAAGCTCACTCTTACCTAGATTCAGCTTGTACCCTGAGATTGATCCAAACTTTTTAAGAACAGATAGGGCACGTGGCAATGAGGTATCAGGGTTGGAGATAAACAAAAAGGAGGTCGTCAGCATATAGCCAGACTTTCTGCTCCAAGCCCGCCCTGGTTATACCTTGAATGGCATCATTAGAGCGTAGTGCAATGGCGAGAGGCTCGATTGCCAAAGCAAACAACAAGGGCGGAGTGGACAACCCTATCTGGATCCGCGGTGCAAGGGAAAATAGTCAGAGGACAAGTTATTAGTCCGTACCAAAGCCATGGGAGAAAAATAAAGAATCTTTATCCACGCAAGGAATTTTGGGCCAAAGCCAAATCTATAAAGGGCAGCTGTTAGGCAATCCGACTCAATGCGGTCAAACGCTTTTTACGCATCAAGTGAGACCACCACCTCCGGGTCCTCCGACGCTGGGGAGTACAGTATATTCACAAGGCGCCTAATATTGAAAAATAAATGCCTGTTTCTCACAAAGCCAGTCTGGTCAGAGTGTATTACTTGGTGCAGCAAGCCTTCCGTACGGATGGCTAAAAGCTTAGCTAGGATTTTGTAATCACAGTTTAAAAGCGAGATTGGGCGATAGGATCCACATTCCAGGGGGTCTTTGTTTTTCTTTAATAGTAATGAAATTGAAGCCTGATAAAGACTAGGCGGTAGCTTTGAAGTATTAAGGCACTCTGCAAATAGTCGAGACAAGTATGGGCAAAGCAGACCAGAAAACGTCCTGTAAAATTCGGTTGGAAAACCGTCCGGACCCGGTGATTTACCACTTTTCATTGCTGGCACTGCTGTTGCAATTCTTCTTCTAGACAGTCATGGGAGTCTGTATCAATTGAAGGCATATTCAAGCCATTAAAGAAGGAATCATTCAGCAAAGGGTCTTGAAGGGATTCAGAGGTGTATAGCGCAGAGTAAAATTGTTTGAATTGATTATTGATTTCTTTATGTATAACTGTGGTGGCACCAGATGGGGTCCTTATTTGTGGGATTAAACGTGAGGCCTCAGATTTACGGATCTGATGTGCAAGGAGTTTACTGGCCTTGTCGCCTTGTTCATAGACTTTGTATCGAGCTCGCAATAGTAACTGTTCAGCTTGCCTGGTAGAAAGCTCATCAAATTCAGATTGGAGTAGTTGGCGCTCTTTATACGGATCAGAGGAAGGATCCGTAGCATACTTCTCATCCAATGTGGCTATGGACTCGCTCAGGTCCCGAAGTCGCTGAGAGGGAACTCTGTTTTGGTTGGCTGTATAAGAAATAATTTGGCCATGTAGGTATGCTTTGAGAGACTCCCATATGGTAGAGCAGGACATACCTGGTGTTGAATTAGTTTCTAGGAATAAGGTGATTTCAGAAGAAATGAAATTGACAAACTCCTTATCTGAGAGTAAAATGGGGTTGAGACGCCATTGATAACACATAGGAGGTCGCTGGGGAAACTCTAGTTCAAGCACTAATGGTGAATGGTCAGAAATAACAAAACTCTCGGCGGTACACTGCCGAAGGTTAGGCAGAAGTTTTTTGTCCAAAAAGAAGTCATCAATCCGGGAGTATGTTTGATGAACATGAGAATAAAAGGAATACTGTCTATCTGTAGGATGTAGGAAACGTAGCATATTTCTGAAGAAAGGATTGAACAAGTAGGGCACATTTAGATGGGCCTGTAGTTGTTTGTGAGGACTTGTCAAGAACTGGGGACATTTTACAGTTGAAATCCCCCCCTAAAATCAACAAAGGAGAATCTAAATTGGGAATAGCAGACAGAAAGTAAGAAATGAAACTTGTGTCATCCCAATTGGGAGCATAAACACTAGCCAAAACAAGAGGGGTAGAAAACAGTTTACAGGTTACTATGACGTATCGTCCCTTAGTATCTGCAATAACCTCAGAAGCTACAAAGGGAGTAGCTTTATCAACCAGAATAGCAGCACCTCTTGATTTACTATGAAAGTTTGAGTGGAACACTTGACCAACCCAGTCCTTACGCATCCTAAAATGCTCACCAGTCCTCAAGTGAGTCTCTTGTAGAAATGCAATATTTGCATTCAAACCTTTTAAGTGTGTCAACACCCTCTTATGCTTCACCGGGTTATTAACCCCTTTGATGTTCCATCAAATGTACTTGATGGCATTATTTCGGCCCCTCTGCGCATTCCCATTATTCAACCCTGTCATTAGAGCATAGAATGGAAAAGCAATGAGCACCCAAAACCCCCAGAATAACTTGTCTCAGAGTAATAATGTACTACGGTGGTAGATGTTTGGAAAAAGTACAGAAAAAAACCTTAAAAGACAGAATGACAACATTAGAACTGAACAATGACTTCTTGATGTGACGTTGAATGTGAGCCATAGCCTCATCCGGAGACTCAAATGTGTAGTCTTTACCCTCATGAGATAGCCATAAACGGGCCGGGAATCGCAGTCCATATTTCACACCTGGATGGTCCCGAAGTACTCGTTTGGCCTGTCCGAAAGCTGCGCGCTGCCTGGAAACAGTAGGGGAGTAGTCCTGGTAGATGGAGAAGCTCTGTCCATGAAAGCTCAGAGTGGTATTGCGGGCTCGTCGGAGAATCTCCATCTTCTCATGAAAAAAGTGCACTCGAAGAATTTTGTCACGGGGCCTCTCCCCATCACGGGGCTTTGGACGCTGCGACCGGTGGGCACGATCAATCAGGGGCTTTTCATCTAAGGCAAGAGCATCCTTCAGCAGCCCTGAAACGAAATCCGTGGCGCGATGCATTTCCGCTGACTCTGGGCCCGATACAGGTCTCAGATTATTGCGGCGAGAGAATCCCTCTAAACTCACACAGCTCTCCTTCACCTTTTTTCAAATCTGCAGCTAGGCGTTTCACTTCAGCCTCCAGGGAAATAACTATATACAACATATCAAAAAGCAATTCTAACACACACACACAAAAAAAAGTTGTAAAAAATATTAGAAAATAAATATTTTTAAAAAACAGTACACCCTATGGAAGTCCTCGACACAATATTTTGCTTCCTGTGCCATGTCCCATAGCAGTCTCTTTCTGATGTAATGCAGAGGCAAACTGAACAAGTGGTGCAGTTCATGCGACACAGAACACAACGACGCCTCCATGCTTTGCCCTTTTGGCCCTGAGGCACAGTCATGCCTGCAGTAATGAACTGTGGCATATGAACACCACTGGGGGCAGAGGTAGAGCGGGCAGCTTGGCATCGGGGGCTCCCAGTCGGAGTCGCTATCACTGTGAAAGAAAACATTAAACAAATATTTGTATTGTATGAGTCTTATATCATCACATAAAATAAACAGATATGTACTGTATAGAGCAGAGGGAACAGTCACTAAGGTGAAGTGCTGTTCCATTCAACACCGGCCATTGTTGTGGGCCTGCCCTCCCCTGAACAGCACCCAATGGCTATTTCATATGGAAATGGAGAGGAGTAGCAGGCGCAGTGGCCATGTGTGTGTTTGCTGTTCTACTCCATTCCATTTGAATGAAAAATTGAAAATATTATCTGACATGGAAAATATATATATCTGACATGGAATATACAGTGCCTTGCGAAAGTATTCGGCCCCCTTGAACTTTGCGACCTTTTGCCACATTTCAGGCTTCAAACATAAACATATAAAACTGTATTTTTTTGTGAAGAATCAACAACAAGTGGGACACAATCATGAAGTGGAACGACATTTATTGGATATTTAAAACTTTTTTAACAAATCAAAAACTGAAAAATTGGGCGTGCAAAATTATTCAACCCTTTTACTTTCAGTGCAGCAAACTCTCTCCAGAAGTTCAGTGAGGATCTCTGAATGATCCAATGTTGACCTAAATGACTAATGATGATAAATACAATCCACCTGTGTGTAATCAAGTCTCCGTATAAATGCATCTGCACTGTGATAGTCTCAGAGGTCCGTCAAAAGCGCAGAGAGCGTCATGAAGTACAAGGAACACACCAGGCAGGTCCGAGATACTGTTGTGAAGAAGTTTAAAGCCGGATTTGGATACAAAAATATTTCCCAAGCTTTAAACATCCCAAGGAGCACTGTGCAAGCGATAATATTGAAATGGAAGGAGTATCAGACCACTGCAAATCTACCAAGACCTGGCCGTCCCTCTAAACTTTCAGCTCATACAAGGAGAAGACTGATCAGAGATGCAGCCAAGAGGCCCATGATCACTCTGGATGAACTGCAGAGATCTACAGCTGAGGTGGGAGACTCTGTCCATAGGACAACAATCAGTTGTATATTGCACAAATCTAGCCTTTATGGAAGAGTGGCAAGAAGAAAGCCATTTCTTAAAGATATCCATAAAAAGTGCCCTTTAAAGTTTGCCACAAGCCACCTGGGAGACACACCAAACATGTGGAAGAAGGTGCTCTGGTCAGATGAAACCAAAATTGAACTTTTTGGCAACAATGCAAAATGTTATGTTTGGCGTAAAAGCAACACCCTGAACACACCATCCCCACTGTCAAACATGGTGGTGGCAGCATCATGGTTTGGGCCTGCTTTCCTTCAGCAGGACAGGGAAGATGGTTAAAATTGATGGGAAGATGGATGGAGCCAAATACAGGACCATTCTGGAAGAAAACCTGATGGAGTCTGCAAAAGACCTGAGACTGGGACGGAGATTTGTCTTCCAACAAGACAATGATCCAAAACATAAAGCAAAATCTACAATGGAATGGTTCAAAAATAAACATATCCAGGTGTTAGAATGGCCAAGTCAAAGTCCAGACCTGAATCCAATCGAGAATCTGTGGAAAGAACTGAAAACTGCTGTTCACAAATGCTCTCCATCCAACCTCACTGAGCTCGAGCTGTTTTGCAAGGAGGAATGGGAAAAAATTTCAGTCTCTCGATGTGCAAAACTGATAGAGACATACCCCAAGCGACTTACAGCTGTAATCGCAGCAAAAGGTGGCGCTACAAAGTATTAACTTAAGGGGGCTGAATAATTTTGCACGCCCAATTTTTCAGTTTTTGATTTGTTAAAAAAGTTTGAAATATCCAATAAATGTCGTTCCACTTCATTATTGTGTCCCACTTGTTGTTGATTCTTCGCAAAAAAATACAGTTTTATATCTTTATGTTTGAAGCCTGAAATGTGGCAAAAGGTCGCAAAGTTCAAGGGGGCAGAATACTTTCGCAAGGCACTGTATATATATATATATATACACACACACACACACACACACACACACACACACACACCCAAACAAACCAACACACACACGCACGCACACACACAAACAAACCACACATTTCATTGCAAATAAAAATATATATATATATATCACTCTGATATGATATATATATCACTCTGAAATTTCCCCTGATGTTGATCCCTGTACAGGGATCGCAGCCATAAGAGGTTTTAATGACCTCTTTGCTTACTTTAGACACACACACATACATACATTCCTTCTTCCACAATGGTTATCATTTCCAATTACCCCTTATCCATGCTACATAACCTCTAATCCCTACTGGTTAAGTTTCCGAGTTTAATTATTTAATCATTCATGTTAAACCTTGGTAAAATATCTTAACAATCCACCCTTAATGACTAAATAATTCATACCGACATATCAAACACTATATGGAAACATTGTTATACAAGAATAAACCAAAACAATACATGTATTTACATTCGATCGTCATCAATGACTGTTCTCAGGCCTACATCAGAATCAGAACTATTCTTATCAGGATTTTCGTTATAATCTTCATCAAAGAAACAGTCTAAACATTAAAACAAGAAACTGTCTAAATTCCCTAAACATCAAAAATGGTCTCATCCAACATAGGCTCCTCGTATGTCAAGGATCAGGATTCCTCTACTAGATCTGGGGCCATGTATTCATCATTCCACTAGTCAGAGCTTAGAATTGGTCCGTACTTCACCATCTGTTGTGTCATTGATTTCTCCAGAGTCCTGTAAATGAGAACCTTTCCCACAGCATTCGCACAAAACTAACACAGCCCAAAACACAGTGATCATGACGTTTATTAATTTCCCAAACACACTACCAAACCAATTTAATAGAGCATTATCTACCCCAGAGTTCTCTGCCAGGGCCTTGGTCACTGATCCGTCTGGAGCTGTGTCATCGGGGATGAAATTACAACATTCTGCTCCGAATCTCATACACCCCCCACCCTTTTCAGCCATTAACATGTCCAAGGCTATTCTATTCCGCCAAGCCATCAGGCTGGTCGCTTTAGTCTGCTCTGCCAACCCTTTTATTGCATCTCTGATATAATTGATGAAGCGCTGTTGATCATAATAAATATAATTGATCCAGTCCACATTCTTATTGAGAGTGGACCACCAGAAAATACTTGACTCTTATCCTGCCAAGATCTGATTTCTTGCTTTGAACTCACTTGAACCTGTAACTGTGAAAGAGGGAAATCTGAATGTAATGAGCACATAGGGATAAAGATAATGCAGATCAATGCAACTGTCATTGTCTGGTTTCCCTGCCTTCATGAACAGCTTTACCATACAGGCCATTCCCCTGGGTAAATCAATTCCATCAAATGGAAAGGGAATGGTTATCAACTGAGGTTTTGCTGTGGCGCATGCCTAACATTCTTCTTTCGCTACTGATCTGGCTTTATACTGAATCCATTCTAACCATAGGTTAGAATCCCCATAACCCGTTTCCACCTCAATCACTTCCTTAAGATCTTTCATCTGAACTATTCACTCCGGCCCTTGGCTCTGGACAACTCCATGGTCAGTAGCTGCTTTGTCAGGGGCTCTGCTTGTATTCTGGCTGACTATAGAGCTATCATCTGCTCTAACTTCTTCTACCCAGAATGGCACTAGGTTATCAACTGAAACCCTTACTTTCACTACACTCCATCTTCTTCCATACTGGGTATGTGGATTTATGTTGCCCTCTCTCTCTCGGTGTGACCTATAACCTGTTTCCATGAACTACACAGGGACTTGCACAGATATCTTCCATAATGGCTCATAGTCCTAGACTGCCAAGGAGTCAGAGACCCCATTTGGTCTATATAGAACTCCACTGAGACATCCTTCCCAATCTCACTCTCCCTTCCTTACTATTCAGTTCTAGTGACCTTTTGAGATTCTATGGTAATATCAAAATTCCCCTTGTCTAGCACATGAGTCAAGTTACCCTCTTTGGCCTTCTCGGGGTTCATGGTGTATCAGGAATATGACTCCCACGATCAGACAGCTCAGGACGGCCAGCACACCTGTGAAGCACCACCCTCTCCCAGAGAACATATCATCAGCCAGAGGCCAAGTCACACTTTCACTTCTATGAATGCTCACAGCGGGGAAAGGTCGGGTATAAGGGAATCTTTAGTAGAGAGTTAACCCCCGAGCCCTGAGGGTTACGGTTCTGCTCCTACCCCTGTGATTGTTCAACAGTGTCAGTGTGTCTTACCCTCCTACAATTTGTGATATGCACCCAGGTAGCTCTTTCAGCTATCCTCACTGTGAAAGCTGTCACCAGGAGTACTTGGTAAGGCCCCTCCCAACGGGGCTGCTTCCCGTCTATTTTCCTCAGGGACTGGATTGAGTGAATCTTCCCCACCTGTAGTGCATCAATTCTTGGACATACAGGTTTGGTTAACAAACAGTTTCTCATTTGTTCTATCTGATTATATCTTTAACTTCTATGCCTACTTGTTAGCTAGAATTTTTAAAATATTTTTTATTAGTTTATTATCCAATAGGCCACTAAGTGTCCTATCCTAGACCACAACTTACCCATCCCCCCTTTGATACCTGGCTCTGCCCAGGTAACAACCTTGCCTACTCTAAACAACGACTTAGGTAAGATTAGTAAATTATCCTTATGTTCTGACGTTATCATGTAGAAGCGCCCCTTTCATTCTCCACGTATCCAATTCTCCCTTGAGCGCCCATTCATGTCTATCCTGTATCAATTCTCTGTCAAGTGTCTTATCTACTTTAAGAGGTATCTGTGATGTTCTGACATTATCATGTATGTTCTTAAATATATATATATGATTATCTATTTAAACAGTAACCCTTTTCTTTCCTATCATATTTTACAGACACTAGTCAATGCTACTATTTCGGTGTCACTCCTATCTTGCTCATTTCCTGGCCCCTCTTCTCCTTTCTGCTCTCAAACCTTCTAGGTCTCAGCAGTGCGGGGAGGGCTCCTCTGTCTGCCTTTTCCACTATCTGTCTGTAGTTCTTTTTCTCATAACAGTCAGTAACAACTATGTGTTGTTTCCAAATATTAACTAAGTGTCTCACTGTTTGGCTTTATCTAAAATCATGGATTTTTAGAAAAAACATGTCTATGGTGGCAATCTCTAAAGTCCTTACATAACCTTAATCAACCTATCTTGATCCTATCAATAATCCTAAATCACCACAGATGTCATATATCCCTGTCAACTTTAATACTATTTTCTACTATCTTCTAATGGTCAAATAAAGCCAAAACGAATGCTAACCATATCATATCTCTTTTCTGTGCTAATGAAATCTCTCCTTCGGGAATCCACTGTATTTTATCTAACAATAACATGGGTTAACCTTAAACTCAGTCTCATCAATAATTTAATATATGTTGCATAGTGTGTGTGGGATACCTTATCTACAGTAATTTACCATCCCTAAGAACTGCAACATATTTATTTTCATTAATCATTTTAATGCTTACAAAATCACTTTTTCTATCATATATTTTCCTGCCCTATTGGCTTAAAATATTTCCTGTCCAAACCTCAATGTACCATATCTTCCCCTATTTATTATTGATGATAAATGGGCAGATGTCATTCTTTGTTGTGTATAATTATTTATCTCTATTGTACCATTTTGTAAACTCTAGATACTGTAACAGTATGAATCTTAACAAATGTTGTTCCTGTTGTATCTACCAAATCAATAGTAGCCAATTCAAAACTTTCAGTGTTTAAAACAGAATCCTGAACCTCTTCCTCTTTCTCACTAGAGTTTATTCCACCGCTCCCCATAATTTGTCCTGCCTCAATTCCACTTCCTCCTCTGTGGTTCAAACTATAATTATGTCCAAGAGCTATAAACTCCATTATAATTAATTTACCTTAAAACTAGTACCCCAAATGACCACAAATTCATTATCCAAATGGCCCTCCCCTAAGGCTGATCAGACCACAAGGGAAAGCCATGATAGACGTCAAAGGTTATACCACCCTTTTACAGTCATGTTCCATACTATATTAGACATAATAAAGAACCCTTTATCTAAAGAATTCACATGTTTAATTAGAACTCAGAAAATAAAACTCCTAATATTCCATATGTGAGTGTACCCCTTTAAGATATATTGTCTCTGGGAAACATGGAAATCCTCTTAAACCCAAACGTTTACTACAAACAAAACGTAATAATGATGATAATACTATTGTACTCCCTCAAATAATTTGTTTTAAATTTCCTCAATGTTTCATGTAACTCATTCAGTCTTTCTCCAAATAGTCTCCCCAAAATGCTTGATAGGAATACCCTGCCATTAGACACACATGACTGTGGTAAACGTCCCTTTACAAACAAATAAACTCAGCCTGCAATCCACTTTGCGGACCTTTATAATTCTATTGTTAGTATACTTTAACTTCCTGTTAAATTTCACTGGTGTTACCTAAACAATCAAACCAAAATCAATAACCGGGAACTATTAAAAAACCTTTACGATACTATTCAGACCTCCCTCTCTTCTAGCCAAATATAGCCCAGTGAACGCCACCAATCAGTGATGGCCACCTAGCAATTTCATTGCTAAATTTACCATCTTTTCAGACTACCCCGACAAATTTAGCTACTTTTAATAATGTGTTTGGAACTTTTAGCAACTTTTGAAAAGTGGTTCAAAGCTGTAATGCACGCATTTTCCCTCTAAATGACACAAACACTTTTCTCTGTCACCCTCAGTCACAACCTCCTTGCCTGGCTGCAAAAGTGCATTGTGAGTGATGTTTGTCAATTTATCACAAATGTTGGATCTTGAATAGAACTTACAACATCAATCAACATCTCTCAATCAAAATTGTACTGCCAGAAGTACAGAAAAGAGTGTACCTGAACAACGGTCAAATCAATTTGAGTAACATTATTGTGTATTCAACGTAATGACGCAGTTTTAAGTTATCACGAAACAATTCAACCTACCTCTAGGCAAAGATATATCCCCTATTTGGATTGAGTTTAGCTGTAATTCTATCGTAAAAGTAAAATCAAACTTTCCCAACTCCAAAATGTAAACGTACCATGTACTCCGCTAAATTTATAAGAACATTTCGATGGGCACAACTCTACCATAATTGTTTCTTTCTTCATTAGATTGAGGTAACTGTCTCTTTTATGATTCAGCATTGTTAAATATGACTCCATTCCCAATACGTTATTCAAGCAGATAATTTAGGCAACAGACACCGTCTTGCATCGAAATTCGCTTCGTTATTATTTTGAATGAATTAGTCTCTCAATTGAACCTAAACAATCTATTAAAAAAGTTAAATTTATATTTTATACCCACACTAGCGACCATATCTTTCTAGGCAAAACATACAAATGGTTAAATGACAATGAAATACTCCGATTTCAGTCAGAGCATTTACCGTGAATCAAATTTGGGTCTCAAGCTTGGAAGGCAGCTATTTAACCACTGAACCACCATTACTATTGGAATGACAGAGCCTTTCCGCCAACAACCCTATTATTATAATTGTCCGTAGTCGCAAACTCCGGCACCGAGACAATTCCCAGAAAATAGCCCAATTCAAAGGTCCAAGCTTTTCCCCAGCGAGGATTCTCCTTACTCTCTCTCTCTATCTACAGCCCACTGTAAAACCACCACTGCCCCCTGTCCTGGGGTTCCCCTCTTCCTTTTACAGCCGTACAATCCTTTTTCTGTCTCATCTTCTTCTATGTGTGTTCTTTTCTACCGCTAACCAATTACTATAGCTATGTTCTACAGTATTATTCTCACAATCTAGGTGTATATATTTCTATGATCTATGTATGTGCTTACCATTACCTAGTTACTATGGTTGCTCTCCTGCCTGAATATGTGTGTGTCTCTTAAATGCTTACCATCTATGTGCATGGATTTCTATTTGTGTTTTCTCCTTTCTGGAAACTTTATCTATAGCGTTGACTGTCGATCGGATATTAGGTCTTACCTATACAACTATAAGCCATTACCCAGGGGTCATACATCCCTAGTTAACCTCTTATTTTGGGTTGTGTCGGAGGATTTTTAAAGTACACCAATATCTCGTATCTCCCTTCACTACTTTAGGCTTCCCTCTCCTCCTTTTTGGACACTATCCAAGTGTGGAGTAGGTAAAATGATCCTGTTAGTTATTTTTTGTACAAGACATCCGTCCTACCTAACAACACACATTTAGTATCCCGGCTTAATCTCGGGCGAACGGGCCTCTGTTATTAAGTTGAGTTTTATTTATGGTAGCGCACCTTCCCTCAGGTCATCGCGGACCTGTTACAACTGTGTATATTGGTCATACAAAACCCTGTTTATCTGTTTGGAATAATGAAGCTCCTATTGTTGATCAATTCTAAACATTTTTAGAACATCAAATCAAAGATATCTTAAATCATTCCCCCCAAATTCGAGAATAAAGACCATTTACCATCGTCTTGTAGACTGGGAAAAGCAATGTTTGTGAGATTCCGTCACCGTCTCTGTTGGCCTTAGATATTATACCGGCCTGTTTTCGGCGACAGGGACAGATTTTGGAAATCCGCGCGAAGGACCAAATTGTCAAAGGAATTTAACAATTCCTATATGTGTTCATTAACCAATTCAATTAAAATCACTGTCTGTTTCTAAGAATTTGTAAGATCCTTATTTGCATAAAATAGAAAGAGGCCAGTCTACCAAAATTAGCCAATAGCATTTATTCTCGATAGCGCTGCTCACAGAACCATGTACATCTTATATATCACATATGACGTCATAGGTTATAAAATGGATCTCCTCCTCTCGACCAGGACAAAGCAGGTTCAAAAGTTAATTCCAACTCACTAGCACCCATACCTGACACACTGTCTCTGGATTAACTCCTGAAGTCTCACCATAGTTTATTATCACTTAGCAGACAGTTCCAGATAAGGAAAACCTGGAGGGGCTCTCGCTGTCTTATTTGATCGCCACAGAGTTATAGCTGAGTCGGTTCAAACATAGGTTAATGACCTCTTTGCTTACTTTAGACACACACACACATACATTCCTTCTTCCACAATGGTTATCATTTCCAATTACCCCTTATCCATGCTACAGAACCTCTAATCCCTACTGGTTAAGTTTCTGAGTATAATTATTGAATCATTCATGTTAAACCTTGGTAAAATATCTTAACAGTAATCACTTACACATGTATGAGTTTTAGCGGTGTTCCCATGTAGGCTAAGTAGTACTAAAACATAATTATCTCTCATTCTTTCCACTAGAAGTATCCGTGTCCTCCCATGAGTGCCCTAAAATCTCCCAGCTGGTTCTCCGTTCCAGAAAGCCATTCTTATGTGTCGGGCTCCTGAGTGGCGCAGTGGTCAAAGGAACTACATCTCAGTGCTAGAGGCGTCACCACAGACCCTGGTTTGATTCCAGGCTGCATCACAACTGGCTGTGATTTGGAGTACCATATGGCGGTGCCCAATTGGCCTAGCATCGTCTGGGTTAGGCCAGGGTAGGCCGTCACTGTAATAAGAATTTGTTCTTAACTGACTTGCCTAGTTAAATAAAAAAGTGTACCTAACCGTATTAGGTGGCTCAAATTACAATGCTATGTGAGAGGGTGCGATGGCATCCGCCAAACACAGATTCATCCATCAACTGCCAGATGGTGAAGCATAATTCATTACCCCAGAGAACGCATTTCCACTGCTCCAGAATCCAATAGCGGCAAGCTTTACATCACTCCAGCCGACGCTTGGCATTGTGATCATAGGCTTGTGCGTGGCTGAGCTGCTGTTGCTCGTAGACGTTTCCACTTCATAATAGCAGTGCTTACAATTGACCGTGGCAGCTCTAGCAAGGCAGAAATTTGACAAACTGACTTGTTGGAAAGGTGGCATCCTATGACGGCGCCACGTTGACAGTTACTGAGCTCTTCAGTATATTCTACTGCCAATGTTTGACTATGGAGATTGCAAGGGTGGGTGCTCGATGTTATACACCTGTCAGCGATGGGTGTGACAGAAACCACTAATTTGAAGGTGTGTCCACATACTTTTGGCCATGTAGTGTAGTGTGCTAGTGTGCATATCGTAACGAAACAGCAGAGACCAGCTTATATCGTTGGAACATATGATGGCCATTTACATATTGGCCAATGAATAATGTCAGAATAAATCATTTCAATAGCATTGGCTCACCCTAACGGTATCAGAGAGGGTTGACATAAACATGATCGACAATAACGAAATAGAAACCAGACAGCTTCACCACAGTTGGAAAAACTTGCAATAAAATGTATTGTACCTCACAATCATTGACTGACACACATGCAACATTGTACTATAGAACTGTACTGTATATCATTAACACTGCCAAAAATATTTACATATTTCTCTATATTACAAAATAGCAATACTGTAGAGTTCTGCTAGATATAGCATACAACATTTTCGTAACATTCCCCAAACCCACAGCTGGTATACAAGTCTAGATAAAATAACACAGACTCTTAAACAGCACATATACAGTGACAATTATGTAACGTGCCATTTCCAATATTGTAGCCCTCTCTCTTAAAAACATGGTCGTGTCAACTGTCAACCGCATTTAAGGTCAACCGTATTCAAAAGATGTTTTGTGCCATTTCGTTGTAGTATACAGAACTCTCCTTCAAGTGAAAAAGTGCATTCTAGGTAGTACACAACTGGTACACAACCAGTTAAAGACAGAGAACTAAAAGCTATATTTAAATGATGAGTTTCTATTATGTAATTTTATGTATACCTGACATAATTATACCATCATTGGGGTAAACAATAACCTACTATAAGATTATAATATGTGCATTCATTACTTTATATTTGGAAGAACACCCCGGTTTCTACAAGTGTTCATTACGAATATCACAGATATTCATTCAAATTACGTTCAAATCAAGGCCATTGCTTCTTCATGGTCATTTAAAAAAAGAGTTGTTGGAATAAGTGGACGTAAGAAGTTTGAGAATGATAGAATGACCTTTCAGGAAGTGAAGTCAATTAAACACAACCCCTTACATGAAACAGGAAGCAATTAAAGGCTTTTAAATGTTCTGGCTTCACACAAGTGAAGATGTCAGACACACATACACACACACACACACACACACACTACAATCAGCATCTATCAAAACCCTCCTTCTGGTACAAAATGCCCCCAGAGCTTAATTGCTTCCTCTTATCTTGTCCCCCTGTGCAATACAAACAAATGGGCACATGGAAACTGTGTGGTGTGGTGTGTGTGTGTGTGAAACCAACCCCCAGAGGGATATCAAATACTGTTAGTTGTTTCTAGGGCCCTCAGACCATAGTATCAACTGTAGAGCTGTGTGTGGAGAGGCTAAATGGGACTACCATATTTTAATGGATCTCTAGTATTCTGGCCAAGGATACCACGAGTTATGGTGGCGCACTTAACACCTCCATGACTCAATCCCCATTCTCTTCCCTTCTCCCATACCGTGCAGTTCCCATCACTGATTTAATTCCATAGATTCTGTAATCCTTCTCTAATTGACATGGACATGTGGGGGTTATGGGTAATATGAGCTTCTTACATAACTGGGAGTTGATTGGTTGTTGATTGGTTGGCGGCCTAAAGGAACCAATGATTAAATGAACGAACGCATAGTAAGGAAGAGAAATGCAGTAGATGCTCGATGACAACAGTGGCCTTGTGCCATTTCATGCAGATTTTAAAATCGAAAATCGAATCTAAGTTGCATATTAAAGTAATATAAGATTATCATATGTTAAGGATGAAAGTACACATTTGTAAATAAATGAATGTGTTGAGAACCTTGAGGGGACTCCAAAGGAGAGAGGAATCAAACTCAAATAAAAAATGGCCTTTGATACAATTACAGAGCAGTAATCAAAATCAGGGGAGGAAAGACAAACCATGAATTAATACATGTAATTCAAAATGCATTAGCATTACCAGTGAGCTATTGAAACCAGGCAAATATTCTCTTACTCCATTTCTCCTGGACTGTAAACATATACCTCCATTTTCTTTTTCTTACAAAAATAAACTTATTTTCATACTAAAATAAATGCTGTTCGTCAGACTTTCGTTTCCCTACACGACGAATGTACAAAAAAAAACTGCCATTTTGAAATTCATCATAGGAAGAAAAAAAAAGTTTTATCCTCAGAAGAAATGACTAAGAGGTACAAACTATCTGCAACAGGGTTTAGTCAACTCTTTCATAATGAATTCACAGTCAACCAAAGCCACAACCAATGCATGGTATTCCTTCGCCAGGGGCTATCTAGTCTCTCTAGATGGACCAGTTGCTTCCCACAATATACCAATGTTCCAGCATACTAGTGCGGTTGCCCTAGGTCTGGGATTTCTCAGACTAGGGGCTATCTAGTCTCTCTAGATGGGCCAGTTGCTTCCCACAATGTACCAATGTTCCAGCATACTAGTGCGGTTGCCCTAGGTCTGGGATGTCTCAGACTAGGGGCTATCTAATACACCGAGTTCAGATATAGTCAAATGTCATTTACTTTTATCAACAGACAACTTCGATGTGCTTTTCACTATCCAACCAATGGGTGAACTCAACAACACCCACAATGCCATCTTGCTTTGGCTTCTAGAAACAGAAGCAACATCAATACAAAAAACTAAAACTGCAAGAACTTGGCACAGAGCAAATGCACAGACCTGCAGACACACGTTATGTTAGGGAACAGAAGATTTCACCACATGCTATTGGGTGGCTCGACTGGGAGATGACATGACATTAAAATGGAATTAAATTCCCATCTGTTCTTCATGAACAAACAGCTACTACTATTGCCTCCTGTGCGGTGTTACTGGCGGTGCTAATAAAGCTTTAGCAGTTTGAAACAGGGCTGTAGCTGACGTCATCACTGCAAATCTCCATTACCGTGGGCTGTGATTGTCAACTGGTGTGGTAAAACAAACTCGTAGTTGGTCCCCACAACACATGGTGTACAGTACTTCAGAAGTGGAATTAAACGATGGTCCTAAAGACCCCTAAATGAAGGATAAGGATGCAATTTAACAATCGGATATTCAGAAATGCTTGACAACATGTGCATAGTATAAATGCTACAATACCAACAGCGTTGAATGTTATGGAAATTATTTCAAGCAGAGGTGGTGAAAAAACATCAGCTTCAAGTTTACCACATGTAAATGCTGGTCACTCAGAACACGCACTAACTGTTTATGACACTCAAAGCCCATGCTGCAGGAGGCTTATATTGACCATACACAGTATAAATAGATATTCCTATAACGAGGTGTAAAGATTTCCGTGTTTCATTCTGGAATACGTTGGCAGTGATGATCTCGTAGAAAGAAATCAAAATGTCACATGTCCAAAGAGTCAATAAAGTGATGGTGACATGGAGACAACTAACACAGGTGCTAAACTATACCCCCAGTCCAGAGGCTAATGACAAGAGCTGTGATTGGCTGCCTGGTTTCCATGGGTACTGAACGTGACAGCAGTCAGAAAAGGGAGGCAGGACAGGAGGAACCTGTAGATGAGGCAGTGGGAACAGATAGGTGCGTTGCACTGCTATGGGTTCTATTGCTTGCTTGTTTCTTATTTATTTGGAGCCACTACCTCCCATCAGGGGGCCAGGCGCTGCCCCTTTGGTCCCGTTTCTCATCTCCATGTCGAACCCGTGAGCTTCCTTCTTACTTGGCTCTGATTGGCTCAGGACTTGACCTCGTCACGGTCATGCCCGAGGGAGAGTTCCATGTCGGAAAGACCCACCTCCACAGCCAAGATAAGGGAGGTGTCCGAGTCGCTGCTCAGTGGGGGCTGGTGCTCACCTGCAGGGAGAGAGAGACCGGTCAGCACAGACACAACATGGTGGTCACCTTTTAAAGAGAGGGTGATACAAGTAAACCTGAGTGGACCCAAAATGACGGTTAATGTGCAGGAGAAGAGACAAGATGAGGCAACTGATGAGGGCATAGTAGGGAACCTGACGAGATGTAAACTGCTTTGTAAGTGCTGTGATGTCCACTTGACTAAAGACAGACTGCACGACACCGGGCCTTAGGGGATGGCAGCGCGACACCGGGCCTTAGGGGATGGCAGCGCGACACCGGGCCTTAGGGGATGGCAGCGCGACACCGGGCCTTAGGGGATGGCAGCGCGACACCGGGCCTTAGTGGATGGCAGCGCGACACCGGGCCTTAGGGGATGGCAGCGCGACACCGGGCCTTAGGGGATGGCAGCGCGACACCGGGCCTTAGGGGATGGCAGCGCTACACCGGGCCTTAGGGGATGGCAGCGCTACACCGGGCCTTAGGAGATGGCAGCGCTACACCGGGCCTTAGGAGATGGCAGCGCTACACCGGGCCTTAGGAGATGGCAGCGCTACACCGGGCCTTAGGAGATGGCAGCGCTACACCGGGCCTTAGGAGATGGCAGCGCTACACCGGGCCTTAGGAGATGGCAGCGCTACACCGGGCCTTAGGAGATGGCAGCGCTACACCGGGCCTTAGGAGATGGCAGCGCTACACCGGGCCTTAGGGGATGGCAGCGCTACACCGGGCCTTAGGGGATGACAGCGCTACACCGGGCCTTAGGGGATGGCAGCGCTACACCGGGCCTTAGGGGATAGCAGCGCTACACCGGGCCTTAGGGGATAGCAGCGCTACACCGGGCCTTAGGGGATAGCAGCGCTACACCGGGCCTTAGGGGATAGCAGCGCTACACCGGGCCTTAGGGGATAGCAGCGCTACACCGGGCCTTAGGGGATAGCAGCGCTACACCGGGCCTTAGGGGATAGCAGCGCTACACCGGGCCTTAGGAGATAGCAGCGCTACACCGGGCCTTAGGAGATAGCAGCGCTACACCGGGCCTTAGGAGATAGCAGCGCTACACCGGGCCTTAGGAGATAGCAGCGCTACACCGGGCCTTAGGAGATAGCAGCGCTACACAGTCAGATGAATAGAAAACCACTAGAGATGTACAGGGGACCATCAATCTACTTCACATATGCTCCCTATGGACTAACACCACTCCTGTCTTTCTTTCCTGCAGCAAATCAGGCCTTTTTTTGGCAACATGCTGTAGCACGGTCCAAAGTGAAGGATAACCGTAATAAGTTAACAGACAGCGCTCGGTGTTTACGCTGGCGGGCATGGCGTGCACCGCAAACTGTCACTGCAACACGGCAATTCAGCAGAACACTGATAGATCAGATCCTTCATCTCGGGGCGGTTGTCAGGCGGCACCGTGAGCTAGTTAGCGCCGCGACAAACAAACAACAGAACTCCCATTAACTCCCAGCTAATTGATGCAGGAAGAACACAGACTGTGTGACGGGCTGATAATGAGTCTCACTTGACAACCAACACAACAGAACTAAACAGTGTGTGTGTGTGTGTGTGTTAATTACACATCATCCATTTCCAAATACACTGGCATAAGCTATTTGAATTACTTAGTGAAAGTGGAACCAATTTTACAACCATACAAGTCGCAAGCAGGCACCAAACATGAGCTGCATCCTCAAGGAGGTAAATGCCAACATAATACTAATATATAACAGTTCAATCCTATCTGTCCATGGCTCCATTTTGTCATGGTTATATAAAGGTAAGGAGGGAGGGAGAGAGAGGGCTGGGAGTCTGAAGGCGTACCCTGCAAGGCTCTGGCATAGCAGCAGGAGTTCAGGCTCTAAGTGATGCCAGCTGCTATTCACAGAGACTGGTGAGGAACAGAGAGAGAGAGAGACTGGTGAGGAACAGCGAGAGAGAGAGAGACTGGTGAGGAACAGAGAGAGAGAGAGAGAGAGAGAGAGACTGGTGAGGAACAGAGAGGGAGAGAGAGAGAGAGACTGGTGAGGAACAGAGAGAGAGAGAGAGAGAGAGAGACACTGGTGAGGAACACAGAGAGAGAGAGAGAGAGACTGGTGAGGAACAGAGAGAGAGAGAGAGACTGGTGAGGAACAGAGAGAGAGAGAGAGAGAGAGAGAGAGACTGGTGAGGAACAGAGAGAGAGAGAAAGAGAGAGAGAGACTGGTGAGGAACAGAGAGAGAGAGAGAGAGAGACTGGTGAGGAACAGAGAGAGAGAGAGAGAGGGACTGGTGAGGAACAGAGAGAGAGAGAGAGAGAGAGACTGGTGAGAAACAGAGAGAGAGAGACTGGTGAGAAACAGAGAGAGAGAGACTGGTGAGGAACAGAGAGAGAGAGAGAGAGCGAGAGAGACTGGTGAGGAACAGAGAGAGAGAGAGAGAGCGAGAGAGACTGGTGAGGAACAGAGAGAGAGATGTGAGAGGAGGAGAGGTTAAGGCTTGCGTTAGGAGAGAGTCAGTAGCTCTAGTCTAAGGAAGAGAGAGAGAGAGAGAAAGCAAAAGAGGGAGATTGATAAGGAGAGAAACTGACAGTCTGAATGTTATTGGGAGAAAGGAAGAAAGTGGAGGGAGGGGAGAAAAGAAGAAAGTGTGTGCCTGTCCCTGTAACCATGACAACCCCTCCAGATGGGTTGATGTGTGTCCAGTAAGCTATCCCTGGGAGGAGCCAGAACCCTGTCTTAGAAGCCAGGCTGACAGACCAGACCTGTTAGCAGTGCTACCTATCTATTATAACATCACTAGTGTGATCAAACAATTTTATCAGATAGGAAAGACCAGGAGCACTTGGTATGACAGCTTCGTGGAGGCTTATTTGTCCTGTATGACTCAACATGAACAGCTCTGCTAGTTGTCACTTCAAATCGGAGAGGTATAATGCAAAGCAGGTTCAAGGAGTTAACCATCTAACTTGCCTGAATATTCTGAAATATCTTTATAGTTTTTTTAATAAAGATAAACTTCAAATGGGCATGGTCTAACTGAGCCAACAACCAAAAACACATCTCTAAACTTAGCTTTCCTACTGAACCAGAAAATAAACTGTTATTTCTGGTTGTTTATCAAAGTCAGCTGGCTAACTCCTCCTACTTAGTAGTGTACCCCTAATACATACTGTGTTACTCTTCGAGGGGAGTACTGATCTAGGATCAGTTTTGCAGTTTAGATCGTAGTAAATACCATTATATGTACAGCCTTCCTATTTCGAGACACTGTGAATATGGGCCTGGAGCTTTCTTTCTCCTTACCCCAAATGTCATCCCCCTCAGTGCGCGCCAAGTTTGTTTTACTGCCTATACTGCAGTAAGCTGTCGTGCTGGTGACAGCCAGACTACAATAAGGCTAAAGGCCTAGAGTGGCAGTACTGCCGTGCCATTCCATAAGCAATGACTCAGCCCGAATGGGCTCTGCATTTTGCGCAACCCACAAATCACTCTCCCTGACATCGCAGATCCATCCTGGGGCTTAAAATAAACAGAAGGTGGGGGATTTTGAATACGCTCCGGGATGGAACCGAGAAAGCTCATATTTAACACAAAGGTAGGTGTGACAAGCAATGCCAAGGCTCGAAAAGGGGACAAGCTGTGCACAGTTGAAAGACATACAGGCATGTAAACGCAGTGTAAAAAGTGTTCAACTACCTTGAAGGTAGAACATTGACTGGCATTCATGGGAGCGCAAGAAGTCGGCTTGTGTTATGGGAAAAAAAGGTACAAGGTTCTCCCTAGTTTTCTAATGTTTTGAAGGGGCTTAGCAGGTTGACGCTGTCCAAAGTGTTTACCAGGTCTTTAAGGTACAGTAGAGGCCTCAGGAAGCTAATAAGACGCGGTCACAAAGGCAGCATTAACTTGTTCCATTGGCACAAGAGACTCGAGAGGCGAGCGTTTTGGTCGGAGGCCCCGCCAACTGCAGGTGGAATTTCAGCACGGTGGGCAGGACAGGAAGTGGGCCACGCCAGCGTCAACACACTCCTGCCCCACTCTCTGGGCCGACTGCAGGCAGACACACACACACCGCCTAATAAGTTCCATGTGCTAACCAGCTGTTAAACAAACAGGCTAACTCAAAAAACACAATGTGCCTATCAATGGCTCAGTGCTGTAGTGCCTTATGCTAATAAGTTGCTAATAGCAAGCACGACAACCTTAAAACATACTCTGATGCTACGTATGTAAACCATGCCAATGCATTTGGGTTAGCTTGTGACTTTGAAAAAAGGGAGCACTATTCCTTCTCTCCTGCTCTGGCCAGGGACTGGATTCAGGGAACACTAAAGCAGGTGGCTGACGGCCAAGTTCTGGCCCTGGGCTAGCTACGCCACGCCAGTACAGCAGCCCTGGGCTAGCTAAGCCACGCCAGTACAGCAGCCCTGGGCTAGCTAAGCCACGCCAGTAGAGCAGCCCTGGGCTAGCTAAGCCACGCCAGTAGAGCAGCCCTGGGCTGGCTAAGCCACGCCAGTAGAGCAGCCCTGGGCTAGCTAAGCCACGCCAGTAGAGCAGCCCTGGGCTAGCTAAGCCACGCCAGTAGAGCAGTCCAGGGCTAGCTAAGCCACGCCAATACAGCAGCCCTGGGCTAGCTAAGCCACGCCAGTACAGCAGCCCTGGGCTAGCTAAGCCACGCCAGTACAGCAGCCTTGGGCTAGTTAAGCCACGCCAGTACAGCAGCCCTGGGCTAGCTAAGCCACGCCAGTACAGCAGCCCTGGGCTAGCTAAGCTACGCTAGTACAGCAGCCCTGGGCTAGCTAAGCCACGCCAATACAGCAGAGACAGAGAGGACACTGTGGTCTATTTCAGAATACAGTACTCCTCTTATATCCCACCATAGCACAGCTCTGAACATGACAGGTATGGGGGAGTGTTCTGGTGTGAGTTCACTGGTTTGTGTTGAGGAAGTACAGGTTAGTTGAAGAAGTTCTGTTAGTGCTGGAACCAAAGCATAGGTGTGTGTGAGAGAGTGTGTTAAATGTACAGTGGGGCAAAAAAGTATTTAGTCAGCCACCAATTGTGCAAGTTCAATTTTCATCATAGGTATACTATGACAGACAAAATGAGGGAAAAAAAAAAATCCAGAAAATTACATTGTAGGATTTTTTATGAATTTATTTGCAAATTATGGTGGAAAATAAGTATTTGGTCAATAACAAAAGTTTCTCAATACTTTGTTATATACCCTTTGTTGGCAATGACAGAGGTCAAACGTTTTCTGTAAGTCTTCACAAGGTTTTCACACACTGTTGCTGGTATTCTGGCCCATTCCTCCATGCAGATCTCTTCTAGAGCAGTGATGTTTTGGGGCTGTTGCTGGGCAACATGGACTTTCAACTCCCTCCAAAGATTTTCTATGGGGTTGAGATCTGGAGACTGGCTAGGCCACTCCAGGACCTTGAAATGCTTCTTACGAAGCCACTCCTTCATTGCCTGGTCGTTGTGTTTGGGATCATTGTCATGCTGAAAGATCCAGCCACGTTTCATCTTCAATGCCCTTGCTGATGGAAGGAGGTTTTCACTCAAAATCTCACGATACATGACCCCATTCATTCTTTCCTTTACACGGATCAGTCGTCCTGGTCCCTTTGCAGGAAAACAGCCCCAAAGCATGATGTTTCCACCCCCATGCTTCATAGTAGGTACGGTGTTCTTTGGATGCAACTCCACATTCTTTGTCCTCCAAACACGACGAGTTGAGTTTTTACCAAAAAGTTATATTTTGGTTTCATCTGACCATATGACATTCTCCCAATCTTCTTCTGGATCATCCAAATGCTCTCTAGCAAACTTCAGACGGGCCTAGACATGTACTGGCTTAAGCAGGGGGACACGTCTGGCACTGCAGGATTTCAGTCCCTGGCGGCGTAGTGTGTTACTGATGGTAAGCTTTGTTACTTTGGTCCCAGCTCTCTGACGGTCATTCACTAGGTCCCCCCGTGTGGTTCTGGGATTTTTGCTCACCGTTCTTGTGATCATTTTGACCCCACGGGGTGAAATCTTGCGTGGAGCCCCAGATCGAGGAAGATTATCAGTGGTCTTGTATGTCTTCCATTTCCTAATAATTGCTCCCACAGTTGATTTCTTCAAAACAAGCTGCTTACCTATTGCAGATTCAGTCTTCCCAGCCTGGTGCAGGTCTACAATTTTGTTTCTGGTGTCCTTTGACAGCTCTTTGGTCTTGGCCATAGTGGAGTTTGGAGGGTGACTGAGGTTGTAGACAGGTGTCTTTTACACTGATAACAAGTTCAAACAGGTGCCATTAATACAGGTGTGAGTACGAGTGGAAGACAGAGGAGCCTCTTAAAGAAGAAGTTACAGGTCTGTGAGAGCCAGAAATCTTGCTTGTTTGTAGGTGACCAAATACTTATTTTCCACCATAATTTGCAAATAAATTCATTAAAAATCCTACAATGTGATTGTCTGGATTTTTTTCTCTCATTTTGTCTGTCATAGTTGAAGTGTACCTATGATGAAAATTACAGGCCTCTCTCATCTTTTTAAGTGGGAGAACTTGCACAATTGGTGGCTGACTAAATACTTTTTTGCCCCACTGTATATGCGTATATATGTGTGTATGTTGATTTGCATATGTTTGTTTGTGTGTGTGTTGATGTGCAGATGTGTGTGTGTATGTGTGTGTGTGTGTATGTGTAGGTGTGTGTGAGTAGGTGCATAGGTGTGCGTCTATATTCACTGCTGGCGATGTGTCGGCTGTCCCCAGCCTGTGGTAGTGTCTCGTAGGCGTCATGGTAGACCTGAGGCAGCCCTATAGTCCTGTCCATGTCCACCGTGTCCAGCACCACCGAGCTCTCTTCCCCGTTCACCGTGATGTCTCTGGCCCCTGTGATTGCGTTGGTGGGCGGGCCTCCCACGGACATCTCATAGTCTGGCGGAATGTCATCCCCACAGTCAAAGTTGGGCTGAAATCAATCAATCAAAACAAAAACAGTTTCCAAAAAACAAAAACTTTCCAAAAATAAAATCTCTCCAGGATCAGGGTTGGGAATGAAAGAGAGATGGATAGATGTTGAAAGACAGAAACTCCTTACTGGTATTCCCAACGCTTTGAGGATGTTCATTTTACACATGGGACAGGTCCGATGGTCCAGAAGCCAGGGGTCCACACAGCTTTTATGGAAGATGTGCCTGAGGACAGAGTCACACACACGAACACGCACAGCCTTGATGATGTCATCCGTAGTAACAGTCTCCTTGGTAACATAGCATCACTCACCATGCTCTACATATGCTCTCAGGTACAGAACAGTAAATTATTGTGGCATATTAATGACTACCAATCATTCCCAATAGACCTACTGCAACACATGATCTATAGGAGACAATGATAGTAATGGGTGTCTGCTCTCTCTAGTTACACTGACAAATGGGAGAGGCTGTCGTACCTGCACGGCAATATCCTAACAACATCATTCGCTTTATAGCCCTCGATGCACACAGCACAGTTGTCAAAGTCAGACTCCGTTTCCTAGAACACCAAACACACAGGAGACATTTGGTTGGTTGTCTAGTCTCCTTTTCATTTCCTGGAAGGTGAATAAAGCAGAGCGGATCAAAAGCCATGCAGCCTGTATAATTCATTCAAATTTAAACACACACACACAAGCCATGCAGCCTGTATAATTCATTCAAATTTAAACACACACAAGCCATGCAGCCTGTATAATTCATTCAAATTTAAACACACACACACACACACAAGCCATGCAGCCTGTATAATTCATTCAAATTTAAACACACACAAAGAAAATAAAAACGAGTCAGTCATTATCATTGGGCTGATGGAAGTTCATTACCAAATGCTGCGCTTAGCAGGAGCGTGGGGAAACGGTTCGCTTCGGTTTAGAACCCTACAATCAAGGTCATATCACTGCTACTTAAATAGGTGGTTTTGGAAACACTTTACTTGAAGAGGGTCTATACATAAGGCATTCATAACCCCTTCATGAAACCAGTCATGAAACCTTTATGAGTGTGGCAGTATCATTCATAACAACCTTCGTAACACATTTATCCAACATCATAGAAGAGGTTAGTAAAGAACGTAGCCAGGTGTACCTTGTCTCCTTTCCTGATGGTTCGTACTTGGAGCTTACTGATGGCCTTCTTGGCTGCGTCTCCGAGACGTCTCTGCTCATAGAAGATCAAAGAACAACAAAGAAGGTGGGGGAAAGATAAGCAACCCAACCTGGCAACCCAAAAGAGAGAAAAGAATGTCTGGAATTTCCTATATATCCAATAACCACTGACAAGGCAAGGAATGGACACGTTTCAAGGTTAGAGAAAGGGCCTGAGATGCACTGTCTCCATCTGAACCATGGTGGACCATATTACTGGTTAATAGATCTGAAGGAGACGTTCTGAGAGGCTGTGTAATGTTTTAACGCGGCAGGATGAACAGTCGCTTAGTGATGTTGACATAGCAGCGTCTCTGAGCTGACAGTTAACCCCTTGTTGCAGACCAGAGCAGAAAACACAGGCCGAGTCAGGTCACTGAGTTGTGCAAGGTACGAAAAAAAGGAAAGAGAGAGAAAAAGAGAGGGAGGGAGCGATAGAGAGCTAAATGCATGAGGGAGGGAGAGATTGAGTGGATGATAAATACTAAGAGACATTGAGAGAAAGGTAGGCTGTTAACCCTCGCTATCTAGGTCTACTCTCACTGTGGAAAAGAACTGCATCAGACCAGGCCACTGCCCACAGCTGCTCTCAATCAATCATCAAGGAAAGTCATTGTGACATCAACAGAAAACAGATTTGTGGTTTCAGGCCTGGCGAGTTCTTGGAGTGAATCGCAATTCAACTCCAGCAGGTATGAAAAATCTAAAAATTGTCACCATGGTGCCCATTCCCCTTGACAACCCATGTGGTTGTCTGTAACATTTGTGTCAACATCGGACAATCTTAGAAAAAGGTTTCTTCAGCTGTCCCCATAGGAAAACCCTTTGAAGAACCCTTTTTAGTTCCATGTAGAACCCTCTGTAGAAAGGGTTCCACATGCAACCCAAATGGTTTTACCTGGAACCAAAATAATTCTCCCTGCAACCTTTAAGGTTCTAGATTGCACCTTTTTTTGTAAGAGTGTGGGCATTGACTACACGGTCCAACAGGACTACACGGTTGACGGTCCAACAGGTTTCCACTAGCAAACACAGCTGTCGCGCTATTTTTAATTTTGGCCTTCATTTCTGGATGGAAAAAGCAGGGAAAGGTTTAGAGTAGACGAGTCACCTCAGAGAAAAGCAACTGCTCTACATATAGATATAGAAAAAGTATGTTCATACTGTGGTCAAACTGCTAGTTTACGCTGTCATTACGGTCATATCATACCTGCTTGCGGTCACGAGCGTTGGCATATCTGAACAGCTGTATATAGTAGCAGACAACCTGTGTGTGATCAGAGACAACACACTGAAATACAGTAGGATGACATTACCAACCGTTACTACCCTCTCCACTACTGTTCCATCGATGTGAACACCCCCCTATCCACATCGATGGAACAGTAGTGGAGAGGGTAGTAAGTTTTAAGTTCCTCGGCGTACACATCACAGACAAACTGAATTGGTCCACCCACATGCAGCAGCGCCTCTTCAATTTCAGGAGGCTGAAGAAATTCGGCTTGTCACCAAAAGCACTCACAAACTTCTACAGATGCACAATCGAGAGCATCCTGTCGGGCTGTATCACCGCCTGGTACGGCAACTGCTCCGCCCACAACCGTAAGGCTCTCCAGAGGGTAGTGAGGTCTGCACAACGCATCACCGGGGGCAAACTACCTGCCCTCCAGGACACCTACCCCACCCGATGTCACAGGAAGGCCATAAAGATCATCAAGGACATCAACCACCCGAGCCACTGCCTGTTCACCCCGCTATCATCCAGAAGGCGAGGTCAGTACAGGTGCATCAAAGCTGGGACCGAGAGACTGAAAAACAGCTTCTATCTCAAGGCCATCAGACTGTTAAACAGCCACCACTAACATTGAGTGGCTGCTGCCAACACACTGACTCAACTCCAGCCACTTTAATAATGGGAATTGATGGGAAATGATGTAAAATATATCACTAGCCACTTTAAACAATGCTACCTAATATAATGTTTACATACCCTACATTATTCATCTCATATGTATATGTATATACTGTACTCTATATCATCTACTGCATCTTTATGTAATACATGTATCACTAGCCACTTTAACTATGCCACTTTGTTTACATACTCATCTCATATGTATATACTGCACTCAATACCATCTACTGTATCTTGCCTATGCCGCTCTGTACCATCACTCATTCATATATCCTTATGTACATATTCTTTATCCCCTTACACTTGTGTCTATAAGGTAGTAGTTTTGGAATTGTTAGCTAGATTACTTGTTGGTTATTACTGCATTGTCGGAACTAGAAGCACAAGCATTTCGCTACACTCGCATTAACATCTGCTAACCATGTGTATGTGACAAATAAAATTTGATTTGATGTCTTAATGTTATAATCCCTTCAGACGGTTGGTTACAATGCTACAGTCACTATGTTCCTCACATTAACCCAGTACCCCCTGTTTATAGTAGCAGACAACCTGTGTGTGTTATCAGAGACACACTGAAATACAGTAGGATGACATTACCAACCATGTCTTAATGTTATAATCTCTTCAGACGGTTGGTTACAATGCTACACTCACTATGTTCCTCACATTGACCCAGTACCCCCTGTTTATAGTAGCAGACAACCTGTGTGTGTTATCAGAGACACACTGAAATACAGTAGGATGACATTACCAACCATGTCTTAATGTTATAATCCCTTCAGACGGTTGGTTACAATGCTACAGTCACTATGTTCCTCACATTAACCCAGTACCCCCTGTTTATAGTAGCAGACAACCTGTGTGTGTTATCAGAGACACACTGAAATACAGTAGGATGACATTACCAACCATGTCTTAATGTTATAATCCCTTCAGACGGTTGGTTACAATGCTACAGTCACTATGTTCCTCACATTAACCCAGTACCCCCTGTTTATAGTAGCAGACAACCTGTGTGTGTTATCAGAGACAACACACTGAAATGCAGTAGGATGACATTACCAACCATGTCTTAATGTTATAATCCCTTCAGACGGTTGGTTACAATGCTACACTCACTATGTTCCTCACATTAACCCAGTACCCCCTGTATATAGTAGCAGACAACCTGTGTGTGTTATCAGAGACCCACTGAAATACAGTAGGATGACATTACCAACCATGTCTTAATGTTATAATCCCTTCAGACGGTTGGTTACAATGCTACACTCACTATGTTCCTCACATTAACCCAGTACCCCCTGTATATAGTAGCAGACAACCTGTGTGTGTTATCAGAGACAACACACTGAAATACAGTAGGATGGCATTACCAACCATGTCTTAATGTTATAATCCCTTCAGACGGTTGGTTACAATGCTACACTCACTATGTTCCTCACATTGACCCAGTACCCCCTGTTTATAGTAGCAGACAACCTGTGTGTGTTATCAGAGACCCACTGAAATACAGTAGGATGACATTACCAACCATGTCTTAATGTTATAATCCCTTCAGACGGTTGGTTACAATGCTACACTCACTATGTTCCTCACATTGACCCAGTACCCCCTGTATATAGCCTCGTTATTGTTATTTGGGGGGGGGTGTACAAGTGACTACATTCATGTGTCTGTACAGTGAACCGTACCTGATTGCGGTCGCGAGCGTTGGCGTATCTGAACCGCTGTATATAGTAGAAGATGAGCCATGCCAGGGAGATGATCATCAGGACGATGAAGGAGATGGAGACAAACACCACCGACGTTCTGCTCACATACTTCTGAAGGTTCCTCGTTCCTATGGTGATGTGCATGGTCACCGTGACGTTGCGTTCTAGTAGAGCAGCGATCTCCCGACCCTTGGGTTCCGGAATCATGATCGCCACGATATCCCCCGTACCTGTTGGAATAGGAATTTCCAGGTGAACAAAAAGAAGAGCAGTCGTTGCTAAAGTCAATCAAATATTTATCCGGTTTGTTAAAAGTTGCAAAAGGGAGACATTTCTAGAGCAGAGAAACCCGGGCCTCTTGGAGATGGGCACTGTATTTTCTAAATCACACAACACCAGGCTGGTAGGAAGTCAAGAAGTCAGCTGCTACAAAATGTATCCAACCAGGCCTCCCAGGTGGCGCAGTGGTTAAGGGCGCCAGCTGTGCCATCAGAGACTCTGGGTTCGCGCCCAGGCTCTGTCGTAACCGGCCGCGACCGGGAAGTCTGTGGGGCAACGCACAATTGGCCTAGCGTCGTCCGGGTTAGGGAGGGTTTGGCCAGTAGGGACATCCTTGTCTCATCGCGCACCAGCGACTCCTGTGGCGGGCCGGGCACAGTGCGCGCTAACCAAGGTTGCCAGGTGCACGGTGTTTCCTCCAACACATTGGTGCAGCTGGCTTCCGGGTTGGATGTGCGCTGTGTTAAGAAGCAGTGCTTGGTTGGGTTGTGTGGGACGCATGACTTTCAACCTTCGTCTCTCCCGAGCCCGTACGGGAGTTGTAGCAATGAGACAAGATTGTAGCTACTAAAACAATTGGATACCACGAAATTGGGGAGAAAAAAAAATAATAATAAAAAAAACTATGTATCCAACCAACTACTGTAAATATGTTGTAGTTCATTGGAAATAAACTTAATAAAGGATCTGTTGAGACAACCTACATATTTCATGTGCCAATTATTTTTTTTTGTATAGGACAGAGATCTGCAACATGTGGCTGTGGGAGTGCATGTGGCTCTTTAATTGCTCCTTTGTGGCTTCATTAGATCCCATTCATTTGTAAACCTCTCTGTGGAGGTATCACCCCTATTGTGTATCAGGGTTGAGCTAAACTATAAATAACCTGTATTCACAGAACATTGTCTGTAGAACACAGTGAGTAATTAGCATTAGGCTAGCCTACTGGGAGTTCATTCAGGCAGAGACAGGACGCAGAGCTACAAAACAAAACCCCTGACTCTCCATGTCTGGGTCAGAGCCCTGTGGTCCTGTTCAGAAGGGAGTAAACGTTACAGATTTAGAACAAATCTGTATCTGTCGAACAGAAATGACTTGTCTGTCACAGAGTAAGGAATCATATCAGCTCTATTCATTAGCTGACATTTCTATCAGCAACGTTTTGAACATTTCACGTCCCTGGTGTCACAATACCAGACCGCTTTGATAACACAGTCCAATTGACAATTAGGTCAGGCCCAGCTGCCACTACAAAGGTTTGATCGGTAGCTCATTTAGGGTCAAACAAAGTACAACACACACCCCCCAGACACTCTACAAGGGAACATCATTTCATAGCAAAGCCATTAGTTCACACCACCAGATAGTCAACAGAGTGGACAATTGTAGGATATTTTAACACTTTCACAACAGAGTTGAAGGTTGTTGAGTTGAATGTTATCAAGGTCATGGACAACAGAAGTGCCACTTTAACACGTTGTGTTTTAACACTTCAGTTAACTCCTTTCAGAGTTGAAACTAGCAAGTTCTGACAGGGCCTCCCACCAGACATTATTCTCATCCTCACCTCTCATCTAGCCCCTCTCCCTATGGCCTGTGACCTGACACTTCACACAATCCTCAACCGTCACACCAAAAGATACTAGAGCTTCAATATACCCTTTCTTCACACAGAAAATTATAATTACAGTGATAAAATATCCTTCAAGTAGGCTAAGTCCTAAGCTAACGCACTAAATAAACACAATCGACACCCCTCAAGATTTCAAAATGGTCGCCATTCACGTTCATAAGGAGCAGGCCAAAAAGCTTCAGCGAGGCAAGACTCTGAGTGCCTTAACTTGCAGCTACAGTATGTACTGCCTACCTGTCTATCAGACACGGACACACTTTAACCACTGACTGAAGCATTGGGAGGTGAGGTGAGAGTGATAGATAGGAAGTATAGCCTATCAGAGGTGTCTGAGTGGTTTAAAATCCCAGACAAGAGATTACACTTCATGGACACTCCATCTGCAGCCACACATTGATGTGGGATGATGTCTGTGTCGTCAAGGGCTTAAGTGACTCATTAGCCTTTGGAACTCGGTGACATCATTTCCTATAGTACTCTGCGGCCTTGTTACCGTGGCGTCTGTGCGGAGCCACAGGAACACAGAAGCCCCAGGGTGCTTCACTTCTTCACTCCATCTATCAGTAATTTCTAAAGGAGATGCTCGTTCACTCGGCCACCACCGCCGCCCAGGCAGCCCGGCCAGCCACAGGGCATTGTGGGATACCCTCGACACCCGGCGGAGGTCTGAAAGTGGCCAAGGCCATTATATCACCATACCCTGGGGATGGATAGAGAGAGAAAGAAAAAAAGAGAGAGAGGGAAAGTTGGCACCTAGCAACACCATATTATCACTGCAGAACAGACAAAAACAGGTTGGAAAAAGCTGTGACTGAATACATTTTTATTTTACCTTTATTTAACCAGGCAAGTCAGTTAAGAACAAATTCTTATTTTCAATGACGGCCTAGGAACTGTGGGTTAACTGCCTGTTCATAAAAGTAGCTGCAAAACTTTTAGCCCAAGAAAGACAAAGCAAGCAGCAAGGCATTCAAAAATGGATGACTCCGTCAACCCACTCACTAATGAATTCCGGATTAGAAAAGGAACAGTGTACTTTACTCCAGAGACGGAAATATATTCACTAACAAATGCGGATTTAAAACCGCCAAAAAATTGGCATACGACAGTCGGCGCGTCCATAAGGCTAAGAGCTAAGCTTCCCCTAAAGTAAATTGGCAAAATGATATAGCCTAATTATCTTACTCCTGTCGATACAGAAATTCATAAAACAATTAAAAATAAGCTACTACACCAGAAAGCATGATTTGGCCACAGAGGATCATTAGCTTCTTTAAAAACATATAAGCTGTGGATCCTCGTAAAACTGACCATCCTATCGATCCTCGACTTCGGCGATGTCATTTACAAAATAGCCTCCAACACTCTACTCAGCAAATTGGATGCAGTCTATCACAGTGCCATCAGTTTTGTCACCAAAGCCCCATATACTACCCACCACTGCGACCTGTATGCTCTCGATGGCTGGCGCTCGCTTCATATTCGTCACCAAACCCACTGGCTCCAGGTCATCTATAAGTATTTGCTAAGTAAAGCCCTGCTTTATCTCAGCTCACTGGTCACCATAGCAGCACCCACCCGTAGCATGCACTCCAGCAGGTACAGTGCCTTGCGAAAGTATTCGGCCCCCTTGAACTTTGCGACCTTTTGCCACATTTCAGGCTTCAAACATAAAGATATAAAACTGTATTTTTTTGTGAAGAATCAACAACAAGTGGGACACAATCATGAAGTGGAACGACATTTATTGGATATTTCAAACTTTTTTAACAAATCAAAAACTGAAAAATTGGGCGTGCAAAATTATTCAGCCCCTTTACTTTCAGTGCAGCAAACTCTCTCCAGAAGTTCAGTGAGGATCTCTGAATGATCCAATGTTGACCTAAATGACTAATGATGATAAATATAATCCACCTGTGTGTAATCAAGTCTCCGTATAAATGCACCTGCACTGTGATAGTCTCAGAGGTCCGTTAAAAGCGCAGAGCGCATCATGAAGAACAAGGAACACACCAGGCAGGTCCGAGATACTGTTGTGAAGAAGTTTAAAGCCGGATTTGGATACAAAAAGATTTCCCAAGCTTTAAACATCCCAAGGAGCACTGTGCTAGCGATAATATTGAAATGGAAGGAGTATCAGACCACTGCAAATCTACCAAGACCTGGCCGTCCCTCTAAACTTTCAGCTCATACAAGGAGAAGACTGATCAGAGGTGCAGCCAAGAGGCCCATGATCACTCTGGATGAACTGCAGAGATCTACAGCTGAGGTGGGAGACTCTGTCCATAGGACAACAATCAGTCGTATATTGCACAAATCTGGCCTTTATGGAAGAGTGGCAAGAAGAAAGCCATTTCTTAAAGATATCCATAAAAAGTGTCGTTTAAAGTTTGCCACAAGCCACCTGGGAGACACACCAAACATGTGGAAGAAGGTGCTCTGGTCAGATGAAACCAAAATGGAACTTTTTGGCAACAATGCAAAACGTTATGTTTGGCGTAAAAGCAACACAGCTGAACACACCATCCCCACTGTCAAACATGGTGGTGGCAGCATCATGGTTTGGGCCTGCTTTTCTTCAGCAGGGACAGGGAAGATGGTTAAAATTGATGGGAAGATGGATGGAGCCAAATACAGGACCATTCTGGAAGAAAACCTGATGGAGTCTGCAAAAGACCTGAGACTGGGACGGAGATTTGTCTTCCAACAAGACAATGATCCAAAACATAAAGCAAAATCTACAATGGAATGGTTCAAAAATAAACATATCCAGGTGTTAGAATGGCCAAGTCAAAGTCCAGACCTGAATCCAATCGAGAATCTGTGGAAAGAACTGAAAACTGCTGTTCACAAATGCTCTCCATCCAACCTCACTGAGCTCGAGCTGTTTTGCAAGGAGGAATGGGAAAAAATGTCAGTCTCTCGATGTGCAAAACTGATAGAGACATACCCCAAGCGACTTACAGCTGTAATCGCAGCAAAAGGTGGCGCTACAAAGTATTAACTTAAGGGGGCTGAATAATTTTGCACGCCCAATTTTTCAGTTTTTGATTTGTTAAAAAAGTTTGAAATATCCAATAAATGTCGTTCCACTTCATGATTGTGTCCCACTTGTTGTTGATTCTTCACAAAAAAATACAGTTTTATATCTTTATGTTTGAAGCCTGAAATGTGGCAAAAGGTCGCAAAGTTCAAGGGGGCCGAATATTTTCGCAAGGCACTGTATATTTCACTGGGCACCCCCAAAGCCAATTCCTCCTTTGGCCACCTTTCCTTCCAGTTCTCTGCTGCCAATGACTGGAACGAATTGCAAAAATCACTGAAGCTGAAGACTCATATCTCCCTCTCTAACTTTAAGCACCAGCTATCAAATTAGCTCACAGGTCATTGCACCTGAACATAGCCGATCTGTAAATAGCCCATCCAACTACCTCATCCCCATACTGTTATTATTATTATTTTTTGCTCCTTTGCACCCCAGTATCTCTACTTGCGCATTCATCTTCTGCACATCTATCACTCCAGTGTTTAATTGCTAAATTGTAATTATTTTGCCACTATGGCCTATTTTTTGCCTTACCTCACCTAAATTTGCACACACTGTATATAGACTTTTCTGTGTTATTGACTGCATGTTTGTTTATGTGTAACGCTGTGTTGTTGCTTGTGTCGCCCTGCTTTGCTTTATCTTGGCCAGGTTGCAGTTGTAAATGAGAACTTGGCATCAACTGGCCTGCCAGGTTAAATAAAAGTGAAAAAAAATGTAAAAAACGCATTGCCTACAGTCAGAAGGTGCCGCAATTTGGGCAGCGCCTGGCAAATAGCCACATAGATGATTGTTGAGTTGCGAATGTGAAAAGTAGAAGCCCAGCCAGACATATCGCAATATTTCAAAATCCAATTGAAGGAAAACATAACTTGGAATGCAAATGTCTATTGCTGTAAAGAAAAGACAATGAAAAGACTAATCTGTCTTTTAGTTGTCAAAATTCTCAATTTAATTGAGTGAACAGTACAGCCTTTCTTATTAGCACCAGCCGAAAGTTTGTCATATTCCCGGTGAGTGCGCATATTCACTCTTTCATGGTTGGGTATGTGCTACAATAATTTCCTCCTCCAGGTTAGATGAACGTCATAATTGTATGTGTCTACCCTTCTCATAGGACGATTAGATGGATCAGACAACATCGTTTTAATTGATCTGTTTGTCAGTGTCAGCAGAGTAGGTTACTTTTGTCATTTTTGTCGTATTAAAAAAAGATTCTGCTAATGTCTCCAGTCATATAAAGTGTAGTAGAATTGCATGACATGTGTTCATAAAAGGTCAAAATGTTCCTGTGCAAAGAAAGAAGAAACGTATCTGATATAGCCTACAGCATTCAATGATTAAGTTATATTATTAGCCTAAATTACGACTGTCCAATCTACTCTTCACATTAGGAATAGTAGGCTATTTTACATAAGTCTGCAAATATGATGATGCATGGAATGCTTTATTATAAAAGG
This sequence comes from Oncorhynchus mykiss, assembly GCF_013265735.2. Taxonomy (NCBI): domain Eukaryota; kingdom Metazoa; phylum Chordata; class Actinopteri; order Salmoniformes; family Salmonidae; genus Oncorhynchus; species Oncorhynchus mykiss. Next base: position 10,218,668 of record NC_048583.1, on the reverse strand, counting down.
TGCATTTTTCTGGTGAAAATTTGATTCCCCAAACCTGAAACTCACACTCCGCCTATGGGATACGGCATGCAGATTTTCCATGGCAGAGTTGCATGACTCACATCTGTACGGGTCTAACAGTGAGAATAGGTCAAATTAGAGTGGGTGAAAGAGGGTGGTCAAAAGACAGAGGGAAGAGATGGAGGAGACAGAATACAACTCGTTTCTCTGTACTCTCGGTCGGTCGCCATGGCGCCCAGTTTCATGCCGCGATCCTGGAAATAAACCCAGAGGTATGTGTGTGTGACGCAGGGACTGATCCCCCATGGACAGCACACATTTCATATGGGAAAGGCCGCAATGCATTATTATGCTCATAAATCTCCATATGTAACTAGTTCGTCGTAAGAGACATACAGCCACAGGTTTATGGGGAGAAAAGAGAGCAGATCAACAGATAATCTACATAATAATAATCTTTATTAGCCCAACTCTTCGTATGGGTCCAAAAGCTGCCATTTTTAAGCTTTTTCTCATAGGCTTAAAGGGCTACTGGCAGTGTGCTTTTTTCGGCTTCAGATTGCCTAATTGTTTCCAAAAAACTACAACGAGTAGACTAAATCTAATAATACATAGCAGTCTAACGAAATAAGCGCATCAGGAACGAAGAGCTCTGGAGCCAATGTCCTGGCATAGACGGGGCCTAAATCACATTGTGACGTAACAGTGCACAATGGGTAGTAGGCCGGAGGCTACTGTGTTATCCTGCAAATATGGTTTACACACAGCAAGGCGCATTGCAGCAGCACCGTGGTTTGTTCATACATAACGGTAGCCACTCTTAATGCAATCAGCGGCACAATCACCGACTGAAAAACAAGGCTGTGTGTGCACGGTAAACAGATCTCACGGCTGCTAATACTATTATGTTAACACTGAGCCCTACACCCTGACAAACGCTACACAGCTTCAAAAAAACATCATGGGCTTGCTAACCTAACCAGATAACGCTCAACTGATATGCATTAAAAAAAAACATCTGGACATGAGGGCACAATCCAACATGGATGACAAAAGATTAGTAGCAACACATGGCCTCAAGGAGTGGATTCACTTCTTCACCTCTATGAGCCTTGAGAACAATATGGCCATGGTAAGGGAACACATTGACAAAGTTCTACATCTGCAAAGCTGCTTTTGCACACTGGGTATGAGATCTTAAGTAGGTAGTGCAGAGTAGACTCAAGGTTTTAGCCATCTTTACCATCTGGGTGGGATTTTGAATTACATAGAGACTGGTTTGTGCTGTCTTGCCAACTCCTATGGTCATAGTCACGTCAATAACCATAGGAGTTAGCAAGACACAACAAACAGATCTTGGACCAGGCTAGAAATTACAACCCAGATGAAGGGGACAAGAATACAGACACAAAGATATTCCACAAGGGGCAAGATGTCATACACATGTTATCACCACTGTCTGCAAGTAGTTGGCGAATCCATTTCATTTAGAGAGAGAGAAAGAACAAGAAAACCGAAATAGCTGCTTCTAAAAATCAAAGCAGTGTGTAATATCAACCGATGGCCCGACAGAGGCTGAACTGGTCCAAAATCTCTCCTCTTTGTGGACACCCTTTAGCAAGAATGGTGCATAATAAGCCAGGATGGTGCATAATAAGCCACGATGGTGCATAATAAGGCAAGCCAGGTGGAATAGAGAGCGAGTGAGCAGTTGATTTTTAGAGGAAGGGCGCTAACCTGTTTAGTGCTGCTGAGGATTAGCTTTTGCTAGCAGCCTTGAGGGCAGCATAACCTGCTGTGTAGTGGATAATAGTATTTGGTTAGCTGTAATTAAACAGCACAAATCCTCATTCAATATCAACGGTGTTAATTATTAAATAATTAATACATGTAGCCACCGAAATTTGCATAGTCAAGATGGCCGACAAAATAACTGCCTAAAAAACCATGGTCAGGAAATAAAAACTGAAAGGATCTGGCAGAGGAAGGGAGCCACTTCATACAGAAATCTAGTGATTAATTCCAGCTCTCAGAAAATGTCTTCCACATTGCTCTCCCTCCATATAAAAGCCAGACTGCAAATGTCTAGTCTTTCATAAAGATCAGCCCTGATAGGATTCATATGTGTCCTGTCCACACAGAGGTCTGAGTGTTCCCATACAAAAAGGCCTTGTATACGTTCTTTGTCACAGGTGGGGCCAACCTAATTAAGATGAGAGAGAGAGAACGAGATTCTTGGCTCTCGGTTACCCTGGCCGATACAGTCCACTTCTGTTGGCTCACTGAGAGGACTGTTCTTTCTCTCGCTTTCTTTTAGTCCCCCTTTCCCTCATCATTGCTCTCTCTCTTTCCCCCCCATCTCTGTCTGTTCGTCTCAGGGCTGGGAGTATGAGTCTTAGCAGCCCCAGAAATAGCACAGTCTCCTCTTTTCCGTAGGTACCCAGGGACTTCCGGCCTGATGTACCCTCTCAGCAGGAAGGGTATGTGTGTGTGTGGTGTGGCTCGTATCCACATGCTTCCCAGTCAAAATAGTTTGGAAGAGTTAGTGCATATATAATGTCGACTTTTTGTGACGTTTTTGTTCACTTCAGTTGTTCAGGCATACAACAAATTCTTTGGAGGCAAGCCGAAGTCAGTAGCCGAAGCGTACGCCCCTTTGTCGGTGATTGGTCAATAATAGGGATTCTTCAATAAAGTATTTGTTGTCATTCAACGAGTGATGACTCATTTTCATGCAAAAAATACAATTAAACATCTTAGTTAGATGTAAAATTGCGAGACTAAGATCCCCTCAGCAAAATCTTCAAAATGAATAACAGATTCCTTGAGTTATCTTAGATTAATTTGGACTATTTTGAAGAAGTGCATACTGGCTATGGCGTCTCAAAACTGACAAACAATACTATTGCCGCTTTTTTCAAATTTTTCAAGCGAGGGTCTTTTAAGGTAATATACAAGCACACTTGTTCGGTTCACCTAGCCGAGCTCGGCGCCAGCCAAGCTGAAGAATGCTGACGCCTTAACAGACACATCTCCTGGGCTGTGCCAGCCAAGCAGGGAGGGACCCAATGGGGGTCTCAGAGAGCTCGCCAGGGGTGGCCACCCGCCCCTCAAACCCCTCTCCTCGGCTGGCCCCATGTGTCTGAGGAATCTGGTAGGGCCTTCCATCATCTCTCCTCACTTCCCCATTAGAAGCCAGCATGCTCCTGTCCAGTCCAGGAGATGATGCAGATAGGGCTTGGAATCTGTCAGAGACTGCCAGTGAATGTGAACAAAGGGGTTTATATGAATGTAATGACCTGTTTTAGTCCACATGGCGTAATCCTCAGTTAAAAGAAGGCAAAACGTCAGCAATGGTAACCATTCCATTAATGCCAACCCTCATGCAACCCGATCACCTGCACAGCTTGGATGCCCATACAGACAGACACCACTCTGTATTGGTTGGAGGAGGTGTGTCAGTGCTTTTGCAGCAGGCTAACGCAGTTTGGCAGCGTGCTAACAGGGTGATAGGTAGTGTATAACCTGTCAACCCATTGTGAAGGAGGGTGCTACATTTTACAGCACATCGTGAAACCAGTCGCACAGTCAGGTTGTGTTAAGACACAGACATGGTTCGTTTAGTTTCAATCCATTAACATGATCTGTCTCAGTAAACAGAGCTACAGTAAAGACAAAGGAGTGTAGCCGAACTCAAAACGCATGTGGGCAACCACACACACACGTCAGTCATACAGTGCTTTCGAAAAGTATTCAGACCCCTCGACTTTTTCAAAAGGTTGTTACATTACAACCTTATTCTAAAATGGATTAAATCGTTTCTTCCCCCTCATCAATCTAAACACAATACACCAAAATGACAAAGCAAAAACAGGTTTAGAATTTTTGCAAATGTATATTTAAAAAACACGTTAATATCACATTTACATAAGTATTCAGACCATTTACTCAGTACTTTATGAAGCATCTTTGGCAGCGATTAAAGCCTCAAGTCTTCTTGGGTTTGACGCTACATGTTCGGCACACCTGTATTTGGCGAGTTTTTCACCCATTCCTCTCTGGAGATCCTCTCAAGCTTTGTCAGGTTGGATGGGGAGCGTAGCTGCACAGTTATTTTCAGGTATCTCCAGAGATGTTCGATCAGGTTAAAGTCTGGGCCCTGGCTGGTCCACTCAGGGACATTCAGAGACTTGTCCCGAAATCACTCCTGCATTGTATTGTCTGTGTGCTTAGGGTCATTGTCCTGATGGAAGGTGAACCTTCACCACAGGCTGAGGTCCTGAGCAGGTTTTTATCAAGGATCTCTCTGTGCTTTACTTCGTTCGTCTTTGCCTCAATACTGACAAGTCTCCCTGTCCCTGCCGCTGAAAAGCATCCCCACAGCATGATGCCACCACCACGCTTCCCCGTAGGGATGGTGCCAGGTTTCCTCCAGATGTGACACTTGGCATTCAGGCCAAATAGTTCAATCTCGGTTTCATCAGGCCAGAGAACCTTGTAATTTGCTTTTTATTGAGGAGTGGCTTCAGTCTGGCCACTCTACCATAAAGGCTTGATTGGTGGAGTGCTACAGAGATGGTTGTCCTTCTGGAAGGTTCTCCCATCTCCACAGAGGAACTCTAGAGCCCTGTCAAGGCCCTTCTCCCCCGATTGCTCAGTTTGGCCAGGTGGCCAGCACTAGGAAGAGTCTTGGTGTTTCCAAACTTCTTCCATTTAAGAATTATGGAGGCCACTGTGTTGTTGGGGACCTTCAATGCTGCAGACATTTTTTGGTACCCTTCCCCAGATCTGTGCCTCAACACAATCCTGTCTTGGAGCTCTACGGAAAATTCCTTCGACCTCATGGCTTGGTTTTTGCTCTGACATGCACTGTCAACTGTGGAACCATATATTCACAGATGTGTGCCTTTCTAAATCATGTCCAATCAATTGAATTTACAACAGGTGGACTCCAATGAAGTTGTAGAAACATCTCAAGGATGATCAATGGAAACAGGATGCACCTGAGCTCAATTGAGTCTCATAGCAAAGAATCTGAATACTTATCTAAATAAGGTGTTTTTTATTTGTAATAAATTTGCAAAAAAATAATCTAAAAACCCAAGTTTGGCTTTGTCATTATGGGGTAGTGTAGATTGCTGAGGAAAACTAAATATTTAATACATTTTAGAATAAGGCTGTAATGTAATAAATTGTGGAAAAAGTCAAGGGGTCTGAATACTTTCCAAGGTACTGTATATGAAAACTAGACTGCATGTGAAAAGATAAGGAATGTGGAGAGAAGGTATGGGATCATGGATGATCATGGATAGAGAGGAGAGGAGGGTGTTTCGTGTAGGACGGACTCATAAGATGCCCGAACCCTAGGTTTCTCCTAAGATCTTTTCCTTTGCAGTGATGGTAAAAGAGTTTAGAGTGGCCAGAGCCCACCACCACCAAACTGTCACTTGCAGAGCTAGGGTGGCCTAACCAGCCTAGATATGAAAGAGCTCAGTCTACAGTGGAAACTTGGCAGCCAGTTAACACCAGTTCTCTCTGTTAAAGCCTTCAATGCTGGCTCCACTATTGGACCCGGACCAGACGGAAACACCTTCGACTGAGGGATAACATACCCAACTGATTAAAATGTCCATTGAATGTGCTTGGGGGGAAATGGCTGACTTAGATATTCCCATGGACAGACTCTCCAAGCTGGCTCGTCTTAAACATGTCCACCCATCACTACCTTGTGATAGTTCAATTAAAAGCACGCCACGAAATCAGAAATCAGAAAAGTTGTCATAGTAACCGCCGCTTTCTGTAGATGTTCAAGCCAAGGCTAAACAGAGATGACTCAATTAGTAAATTTGAATTAGTCTGTCGACCCCATTAATACACAAAGTGTATTTATGTTACTTCAGTGTCACCATTGAATTGGGTAGGTTTTACGAAAACAAACAAACACTCTTCTACATGCGCACACACACTAAGTTGACAGAAGCTGTACCAATATGGATTGCCATTTGGATCTCTTGCAAAGCAGGACTCAGTTTTACAACCCAAAAATGTAAATCATTTTGGGTTGAAAACATAACTGTGCTAAATCCGTCTTCCATTAATATTTATGTCCACCCAAAACTAAAATCCTCCTACTTCCTGTCCCTTCTGCTCCTATTTGTCCTTGATTCTTTCCTACATGGCTCAGGGTGAGAGCAGGAGAGACAGGCTCTAAATTGTATTAAAAAAAAAATAATAATAATCTCTCTCTTCATCTCCCTTCATCTGCACTGATTGGAACATACCTGACAAGTGAAAACAATAATGGTGGAAGCTCATCATGAGGCTGGCTTTCACCTGGTCAGTTGTCAGTGCTGAAGAAGGACAGGGAGCGAAGTGAGGTCAGATTTTTGATGCGGTCAAGAATGAGCCGGAGAGAGAAATTACAGGATAACTCTTTAGTTTACACAACAGCCTCAGCCTGATCTGAGCCAGTACCATGCCAATCCCTGACTCAACATTTGGCCCAGTTCAGAATCAGCAAGATTTAGATATGCATTACAATTAGATATAGGCTAAAATGTATAGGGAATGTGTAGGATATCAGAGCCTGACTGATGATCTATCCCAATGCAGTCAGAAACATGCATCAATAGTCTATAGGAGCTGGGTGGATACAACTCCCAGAGGGTCATGGTGAGTTCATGAATGGGCTATGCAGCATAATATCAACATTTATATTTTACACAATGGGCCCATTCCCTTAAAAAGGTAGGCCTGCAATCCAAAATCTAGTTTTGTGGAGAAAAGTTGTTCATTGATCATTATCACACAGCTAGGAGGAAGGAAGAGGGATGCCGGTTTACTGTTGAAAAATAAACAGCTGCAATACATTACCAGTTCACCAAACAATTGTCTTGAGACAATGACACATCAAAATGGTTTAGGGTTTGAGGACTGCATTGAGCTTACATCTTGTTATGATTTGCACTTGTAGGCACAACTGGCAGCAAATGGACAATGTGCTTCTTTGTTGATTAGTTCAATATATAATAATGGGTTTGACAGTTTTGAGCTTGTAGCTTACGGGCATGAACGCCTTGCCAGTCTTCAACAGCCTAAAACAGTGTGCCATTGCCATAACGACATGATAACAGGGCAGAGCACTTGTAAACTGTCACTAAGTCACAACAGTGACACGTACAGTGTATCTCATACAAGTGATACAGTGCATCGCATACAGTCTTGAAATATTGATGAATTGCTCCCCCGAAAGTGTAGTTTACCTTGATGAGGCATTGTTATGGTATCGTTGACATTAGTGGAGCCCACGTTATAAATTATGACTGCAGATGCGTTGTGGAATGCAGCGACGTTGCGAATTTTATCTCTGAATGTACAATTCCCCGCAGCTATCAACGCCATCCAAGCATTGTTTTGATAAGGCAGGGGATACTTAGCGTTCGGGTCGCAAGCTTGTCTCTCTTGCAAAAGCAAAGGCATCAACACTTGCCCTCTTGCTTCTTTCTTGGGGGAGTGCTCGCCATATCTTCCACACTCAGTCTTCTCTGTTTTGATTTCTGAAGTCACGGGATCCACATAAGTAACGTTGACAAACGCGGTGTACCATTCTTCTTTCTCCGCCACCGTAAAGTCCAGGCACAGCAAATGCACGAAGCAAAAGGATAGCAGCCATGTTGAGAGAGCTAGACTGCGGCAGGCTTGGATGAGGGACATTGCCATGTTCAGTCCGAGGATATAGCGAGTGTTTCCCTCTCCACCAAGCCTAAAAGCTGCCTCTCGCTGGTAGCCTCCCCTCTTTCCAAGCTCGACGACTACGATTTCGGACTACCCTGAAGTTGAAATACTTGAAAAGTGATGTAGCAAACCAACTGGTTAAAGGTAGCTTCTGGTTGTTGACAGAAATGTTTTTAAACAGTTGATTGTAGGCGTGCTTCTCCACCCTGCCTACTGCTACCTAAGCGACCGGCCTGCAATGTTGTTATCAGTCAGCTGGACAAGCTTTCTAAACATGTGACCTGGGCGGGGATCACGAAGATAGTCGAACCTGTCCCCCATAATATAGGCTACTGTTCGCGGATACAGGGATCGGCAATAGTTCCTCGTGAGAGCCAGTTTCATCATAGCCCTTGATGGTTTTTGCGATTGCACTTGAAGAAACTTTCAAAATTGTTGAGATTTTCTGTATTTACTGACCTTTATGTCTTAAAGTAATGATGGACTGTCATTTCTCTTTACTTATTTGAGCTGTTCCTTCTATAATATGGACTTGTTTTTTTGTGTGTGGGGGCTATCCAACACAGACACACACACATAAACACACACACACACACAACACAACTGATTGGCTCAAACACAACTGATTGGCTCAAACGCATTAAGAAGGACAGAAATTCCATAAATTAACTTTTAAGAAGGCACACCTGTTAATTGAAATGCATTCCAGGTGACTACCTCATGAAGCTGGTTGAGAGAATGCTAAGAGTGTGCAAACCTGTGTGCAAACCTGCAAACCTGTCATCAAGTATAAAATATATTTTGATTTGTTTTACACTTTTATGGTTACTACATGATTCATTATGTGTTATTTCATCGTTTTGATGTCTTCACTATTATTATACAGTGTAGAAAATAGTCAAAATAAAGAAAAACCCTTGAATGAGTAGGTGTTTGAACTTTTGACAGGTATATATATATGTATGTATGTATGCATGTGTGTATGTGTGTATGTATGTATGTATGATATATATATATATATATATATATATATATATATATATATATATATATATATATATATATATATACTTGCAATAGGTAATTACAATATTTACCCAGCAGACGCACACAATTGACATTGGGGGTTTCGAATTACAGGTTAATATTGTCAGGACACGTTGCAGAAAAATAACATGATCACAGCCGTGGGTCTGTTCCCTGTAATCGAGTAAACATTGCCCTCTGCTGGGTAAATATTGTGATTACATATTGCAAGCAGTTCTTCAAGTTGACCTCAAGAGAGCACTGTATCCTACTACATGTCCATCATCATGCTAGCCTTTGGAAGAGAGAATACAGGATGAGTGCGTCATAGGCCCTATATACGTCCCAATTAATCACATTATTTCCAATGAAAGAAAGTCTAGATAAATGCAGTCTAATAATAGTTTCACATAAACTCAAATCAAATGTTATTTGTCACACACTTTGTAAACAACAGGTGTAGACCACCAGTGAAGCGCTTACTTACGGGCCCTTCACTTAGCAGCAATGCAGAAAGAAAGAAAACAGAGAAATAATAGAAAGTAAAACACATAATAATAAAACAAATAATACACAATGAGTAACGATATACCTGGGGTACTAGTACCGAGTCAATGTGCAGGGGTACGAGGTAATTGAGGTAGATGTGTACATATAACTAGGAATAAAGTGACATATAATTAACAATACTATATACTACATGTACATACAGTTTGTGTGATAACCAGGTATAATTAGACCCAGGAACATGTACAATACATGACGAGGGCTAACAGATATCACACACACACAAACTATGAATCAGAAACCCAGCTCTATGTATTTTAGTGTAAACAGCAACCCCATGAACAGAGACGGTATATTATTATATGCATTGAACTGTATTCTGGAAGGTTCAATAAGTATTTCTAAGTGCCAAGCTTATCATGTTAGGGCATCTGACTTGCCGGGGGGGTCTACAGCAGTGTTGAGGTGGCTCTGGGTAAATCCACACTAGCATACCACCTGAATGCATGCCGAATAGGGCTTCATGCTAAGAGATATGTTAGTGTGGATATTGGAACCGAGCCATACAGTCTCAGGCTTGTTGCATTGCCACTATTGATGTGTAATTATTCTGAACGCCCAAAATACAGCAAGTTATCCATATGGAGTTAGATTTGAACACAAGACTCGTAACAAACGTTTTATGAACCATGGAGAAATGTAGCCATAAAACAACATGTGCTTCTGTGAAAAATCTGATTGACCACATATTTCGTGAACACGTTTCTGGACGAGGCTGGATACCAGGAGGATCTGAGAATGACAGACTGTTGTTTAGTACAGTAGCCTACACACACACCATTGTGTTCATATGGATAGATGGAGATAGATACAGTAAACCTACATGAGGTCAGATGAGATGGTATATTTCCTCTAGAGAGTATTTTTGTACAGTAATAAGGTGACAGGTCGTTGCATTCCCACAGCACAGCCTTGGAAAATGGAGATTTCACTGGAAATAACTAGGCCATGTCTCCATCTAATCACTTTCCTTACCGTTTTGAAGTAGGAAACCTAAAGTGTTTTATGCCATTGCCACCACATATGAAATGACCAAATCTATTCCATTTGATCTGGATTTGCCAAGACGTAAAACTATTGACGTAATACTTTTGGATTCAATTCAATCAAACGCACAGTGCAGTATTTGTACAAGACCATATGAATTTGGCCCTCAGTCAGTGGTCAGGTGCCTTGGTAATAGTAAACAAATTGTGAAATATATATCTCTTGCAGTAGCTGACAGCTAGCTGACTGTCAGAGTCCTTTAAGAACAGTGGGTTTGGAGTCAGGCGCAGAGAGCAGAGGGTTCGAATACATGTATATGAATACATGTATATTTTATTACCGGAAAAAACGGTCACACCAAAAACACAAGGCACATCAACTGACCGGCCCATACACAGGACCCAAAATCCCAGAAAAAAAAAATACAATACAATACAACTAACAGTAAAACAATCCCGCACAAACCTAGGCGGGCCTAACCGGCTTAAATAGACAAAAATCAAGAAACACAACGAACAGAAAAGGAAAAAGGGATCGGTGGCGGCTAGTAGACCAGCGACGACGACCACAGAGCACCGCCGGAACAGGCAGGGGAGCCACCTTCGGTAGGAGTCATGACAGTACCTCCCCTCTCTGATGCACGGCCCCCGCAGCGCTCCACCACCGGCCTCGAGGGCGACCCGGGGGTTGAGGCGATCCGGGTGGAGGCGGTGGAAGTCCCTCAGTAGTGACGGGTCCAAAATGTCCCCCACCGGTACCCAGCACCTCTCCTCCGGACCGTACCCCTCCCAGTCCACGAGCAACTGTAGGCCCCTCACCCGGCGTCTCGAGTCCAGAATAGCACGTACTGTGTACGCCGGGGACCCCTCGATGTCCAGAGGGGGCGGAGGGACCTCCGGCACCTCACCTTCCTGCAGGGGACCAGCCACCACCGGCCTGAGGAGAGACACATTAAACGAGGGGTTAATACGATAGTAAATAGGAAGCTGTAACCTACCTCAGGACTTTAAATGTCCCAACACACTGCGGCCCCAGCTTCCGGCAGGGCAGGCAGAGGGGCAGGTTTAGGGTCGAGAGCCAGACCCGGTTCCCCGGTGTGAACACGGGGGCCTCACTGCGGTGCTGGTCAGCGCTCCTCTTTTTCCGTCCACTAGCCTGTTTTAATGATTCCTGGACGGCTCTCCAGGTGTCCCTCGAGCGCTGCACCCATTCCTCTACCACAGGAGCTTCGGTTTGGCTATGATGCCATGGAGCCAGGACCGGCTGGTAGCCCAACACGCACTGGAACGGAGACATGTTAGTAGAGGAGTGGCGGAGGGAGTTCAGGGCTAGATCTGCCCATGGGACGTACCTCGCCCACTCACCAGGCCGGTCCCGGCAATACGACCGCAGAAACCTACCCACATCCTGGTTTACTCTCTCCGCCTGCCCATTACTCTCGGGGTGGAAACCCGAGGTCAGGGTGACCGAGACCCGCCGCCGTTCCATGAACGCCCTCCAAACTCTGGACGTGAACTGGGGACCCCGATCAGAAACAATGTCCTCAGGCACCCCGTAGTGCCGGAAGACATGGGTAAACAGAGCCTCCGCAGTCTGTAGGGCCGTAGGGAGACCGGGCAATGAGACGGCAGGACTTAGAAAACCGATCCACAATGACCAGGATCGTGGTGTTTCCCTGAGACGGGGGAAGGTCGGTGAGAAAGTCCACCGACAAGTGCGACCACGGCCGTTGTGGAATGGGGAGGGGCTGTAACTTCCCTCTAGGCAGGTGTCGAGGAGCCTTGCTCTGAAGAGGGTAGTGTATGGGCCCATCGAATCAACTTATCACGGACACCAAGCGGCGCATACTGAACACCTGCTGGACACTGAGGGCGTAACGCCCGCTCGATCTCCGCGTCCACCTCCCATACCACCGGTGCCATCAGACATGAAGCTGGGAGGATGGGAGTCGGCTCGATGGACCGCTCATCGGTGTCATAGAGGCGGGACAGCGCGTCGGCCTTCGTATTTTGGGAGCCTGGCCGATATGAAATCGTAAAACGAAAACGGGTAAAGAACATGGCCCACCTGACGCGGATTCAATCTCCTCGCTGCCCACATTACAATGGTCAGTCCAGATGAGGAAAGGGTGCTTAGCCCCCTCAAGCCAATGTCTCCACACCTTCAGAGCCTTGACTACAGCTAACAACTCCCGGTCCCCCACGTCATAGTTCCGCTCCGCCGGACCGAGCTTCTATAGCACGGCTCCCACCCCAGCCTCGGACGGGTCCACCTCCACTATGAATACCACAGAGGGGTCCGGATGAGCCAGCACGGGAGCGTTGGTGAACAGCTCCTTCAGGCGACTGAAAGCTCTGCCCGCCTCAGCTGACCAGCGCAAGGCCCCCCTTCAGCCACCTGACCAAAACCCCTGATAAACCTCCAGTAGTAATGGGCAAACCCTAAAAACCGCTGCACCTCCTTTACCGTGGTCGGAGTCGGCCAATTACGCACAGCTGTAACACGGTCACACTCCATCACCACCCCAGAGGTGGAAATGCGATAACCCAGGAAGGAAACGGCTTGTTTGGAGAACACACATTTCTCAGCCTTGACGTACAGGTCATGCTCCAGCAGTCGCCCAAGTACCTTGCGTACCAGAGACACGTGTGCGGCGGGTGTGGCAGAATAGATCAGTATGTCATCAATGTACACTACCACTCCCTGCCCGTGCAGGTCTCTGAGAATCTCGTCGCCAAAAGGCTGGAGCATTCTTCAACCCATACGGCATGACGAGGTACTCATAATGGCCAGACACGGTCTTCCACTCATCTCCCTCCCGGATACGCACCGGATTATACGCACTCCTAAGGTCCAGTTTTGTGGAGAAATGCGCCCCGTAAAATGATTCCACCGCCGTGGCGATGAGAGGTAGTGGGTAACTAAACCCCACTGTGATGGAATTTAGACCTCTATAATCAATGCACGGACGCCGACCTCCCTCCTTCTTCACAAAAAAGAAGCTCAAGGTGACGGGTGACGTCCCTGTCCCAGAGATTCAGTGACATATGTCTCCATAGCCACTGTCTCCTCCTGGGACAACGGGTACAAGTGACTTTTGGGAAGTGCAGCGTTTACCAGGAGGTTTATCGCGCAATCCTCTCGTCGATGAGGTGGTAATTGGGTCGCCCTCTTCTTACAGAAGGTGATAGCCAAATCTGCATATTCATAGGGAATGCGCACAGTGGAAACCTGGTCTGGACTCTCCACCGTCATCGCACCGATGGAAACTCCTATGCACCTGTCTGAACACTCCTCTGACCACCCTCGGAGAGCCCCCTGTCTCCATGAAATCTCTGGATTGTGATTAGCCAGCCAGGGAATTCCCTGGAGGGGAGGGTGGTGTCCCGACAAGCTAGCTCCCTGCGGACGTCCTACCAGAGACTACAGCGATAGTGGTCCATCAAGGCCCTGTCGTTCCACCCCGCCCCGGTGGCCAAGGTCCGGAACTCTAGTGCAAAATCCTGCACGCTCCTCGTCTCCTATCGCAGGTGAAACAGCCGTTCACCCGCCGCTCGGCCCTCTGGTGGGTGGTCGAACACGGCCCGGAACCGGCGGGTGAACTCGGGGTAGTGATCCCTCTCCGAGTCTGGGCCATTCCACACTGCGTTGGCCCACTCCAGGGCTCGACCTGTCAGACAGGAGACGAGGACGCTCACACTCTCCTCCCCCGAAGGAGTCGGATGAACGGTAGCCAGGTACAGCTCCAGTTGTAGTAGGAACCCCTGGCACCAGCCGCCGTTCCATCGTACTCCCTGGGGAGCGCCAGACGCAGTGCACGGATCCGGACGCTGGAGGAGGGGTAAGGCGGCGGAAGCGGAGCTGGGGGTGAGGTAGGGAGGCCACTCCTCTCCCATCGGTCCATCCTCTCCATCATCTGGTCCATTGCCGCCCGATCCGGTGGAAAATGGACGTATGATGGAGTACTCGCTCCTCCATCGATGGGAGAGGAGGTGCAGCTGCTCCTGCTGACTCCATTTAAACGGTGCGTGATTCTGTCAGATTCCTTTAAGAACAGTGGGTTTGGAGTCAGGTGCAGAGAGCAGAGGGTTCGAATACACAGGACCCAAAATGTCCAGAAAAATAAAATACAATCGAACATCCACAACTAACAGTAAAACAATCCCGCACAAACCTAGGCGGGCCTAACTGGCTTAAATAGACAAAAATCAAGAAACACACAAAGGAACAGGTGCAACTAATAAGACCAAACGAACAGAAAAGGAAAAAGGGATCGGTGGCGGCTAGTAGACCAGCGACGACGACCACAGAGCACCGCCCTAACAGGCAGGGGAGCCACCTTCGGAGGGAGTCGTGACACTGACATTCATTATGTTGGTATCAGAGACATGGGGGAACTTTAAGGAAATGACTCAGAACACATCAACAACAGCACAGTTTCTGTTTGAGCCATCCCATGATACTTTGTGGTCGTTACAGCACCTACACAAAATAACCCCATAATGTCAAAGGGGAATTATATTTGTCTTTTTTCTACAAATCAATTAAATATGAATAGCTGAAATGTCTTGAGTCAATAAGTATTCAACCCCTTTGTTATGGTAAGCCTAAATAAGTTCAGGAATAAGAATGTGCTTAAAGTCACAGAAACAGTAGGTTGCATGGACTCACTATGTGCAATAATAGTGTTTTAATACTGTAGTGGGCTAAATCAGGGTCACAGTGATTATTGGTAGTCTTAAACAAATCTACATTGAAACAAAGTATATACCTCACACACATGGTTATGAGCTTAAAGAAAAGTCCCCTGTACCATGTCAGATATAGAGTTGATGTATTACATTTTGATTTTGCATCCCAATATTACACTTTATATACATCACAGAATACTTTTTTTATTTTTTTATTTTAATTGTACCCTTTTTTCTCCCCAATTTCGTGGTATCCAATTGTTAGTAGCTACTATCTTGTCTCATCGCTACAACTCCCGTATGAGCTTGGGAGAGATGAAGGTCGAAAGTCATGCGTCCTCCGATACACAACCCAACCAAGCCGCACTGCTTCTTAACACAGCGCGCATCCAACCCGGAAGCCAGCCGCACCAATGTGTCGGAGGAAACACCTTGCACCTGGCAACCTTGGTTAGCGCGCACTGCGCCCGGCCCGCCACAGGAGTCGCTGGTGTGCAATGAGACAAGGATATCCCTGGGTGGGAGGCCCCGGTGCACAACTAAGCACAGGGAACAATTACATTAGAGTGTCTAGTTTGAGAAACAACCACACCTCACAAGTCCTCAACTACCCGCAAAACACCAGTCTCAAAGTCAACAGTGAAGAGGTGACTCCGGGATGCTGGCCTTCTAGGCAGAGTTACTCTGTCCAGTGTCTGTGTTCTTTTGCCTATCTTAATCTTTCCTTTTTATTGGCCAGTCTGCCTAGAAGGCCAGGAATTTGAATTAGGAATTTTCTATTACTGTATCTGTACTTTTACAGAATTATGACGATTGGATACCTTTTCCACCACTGGTTAGAGGTAATAATACAGACAACAACAATAACACGTCATCTTCAAGCAGGCAGACTGTTCTCTTTCTTCAAGGCTTCACTATTCGACCCGTTTAATCTGCATGTGGTCTTTTCCATTTCTCAATAGCCCCCTTCACTCCTTGAATGTGGAACGAATCTGTCAATTACCAATAATAAACTGCCCTTTTAGATTTAGGTTCCCTACACCCAGTTGTGGAAAAAGTAGCAGTTGTCAGACTTAAGTAATCGTTTAGATACCTTAATAGAAAGTAGAACGTTCCTTGAAAGTCACCCAGTAAAATACTACTTGAGTAAAAGTCTAAAAGTATTTGGTTCTGAATATACTTAAGTGTCAAAAGTAAATGTAATTTCTAAAATATACTTAAACATCAAAAATCAAAGTATAAGTATAAATCATTTCAAGTGAATTATATTACGCAAAACAGGTGGCACCATTTTCTTGTTTTGAAAATGTAATGATAGCCAGAGGCGGATGACCACGTGTTCTTTTGATAAGTGCGTGAATTGGACAATTTTCCTGTTCTGCTAAGCATTCAAAATGTAACGAGTACTTTTGGGTGTCAGGGAAAATTAATGGAGAAAAAAGTACATTACTTTCTTTAGGAATGTAGTGAAGTAAAAGTGAAAGTTGTCAAACATATAAATAGTTAAGTAAAGTACAGATACCCCAAAAACCTACTTAATTAAGTAGTACTTTAAAGAATTTGTACTTAAGTACTTTACACCACTGCCTACACCCTAGTAATAGCCTAAATATGACATACCCTAACTATGCTATTCTGGGGTGCCCAGGTAGCCTAGCAGTTAAGAGTGTGGGGCCAGTAACTGAATTGTCTCTGGTTTGAATCCCGAGTCGGCAAGATGGAAAAATCTGGTCTTCTGCCCTTGAGCAAGGCAGTTAAACAACAACTGCACCGATGACATTCGAATAAGGCAGCTCCTTGCACCTCTCTGATTCAGAGGGGTTGGGTAAAATGCGGAAGACACATTTCGATTGAATGCATTCAGTTGTGCAGCTGACTAGGTTTCCTCCTTTCCTTATTCAGTTATATACTGAGGAAATCCTTACTTTAGGTGTTTTCTCCTTCAAGGAGTGTTTACCGTAGCACCACTGTCTTGATTTTGGGGTTTTGGCAGCTCACAACAGAACAAGGAGAGGAAAAGGAACATTTCCTTAGAATGGGAACCCTTGTTTCAGTTCTGCTTCTGTTTTTTTTAAGGGAAGGACTGCTTCTAAAATGGGGATATGAGGATGTGTTAGATGCAAAGCTATGGAACAGATAGTTCTGTTTTGGTTCTGTGATGGTAAGAGAAGGCAGGGAGGAAGGCCCTACTGCCAAGCAGAAAGCAGCTCTCCACGATCAACTCAACCATGAAGGGTTTAACTCGACTGGGACTGAGAGTGAAGCTTGAAAGCCTCAATCCCTGATGTCTGCCTGACAGTAAAAAAACATTGAAGAAATCCCCATCTCTGTCAGGAGAGCTTGTCTCAGTAGGAGATGGAAGTCTAAGCCATTTAAACTGACAACTATTCCAGTAATCAAATGAAAAAATCTAACTAACTGGTTGGATTAGTTTAGAAAAATTTGTTATTTATTTTTGTGTAGCATAACATTTAATCAACTCTACACATAAACCTAATCCAAATATGAATGAATTTGCCCCTCTGCCCACTAAATGGCAAAGGTAAGCCTCACTTGAATCCTGCCCAAGATTTAAGGTGCTTTTGAGTGACATCAGAAGAAAAGTTGAGGCTAGAAACACAAAAAGTTTTGTAGATGAAACAGGGTGAAACTAAGAGGGACTTTTCGATCTAGTGGAAGAGTGTAAAATGTATCTTTAGGAAAGAAAAGAGAACAGAGTAAAGTTCAGTTGGAAATTCGATCTTGTGAACTCAATTACACGTATTTAGGGGGTCCCTTTGAGTCGGCATTATGTCAGTGGGTTTGTTTGTTAGTCCTAAATGTCAAGTTTCCATCCCCCACATCTGTGGATGAAACTGTTCCTCCAGACTATGTACACAAACACTGACTGAACAGAGCCCCTGACATAGCCCCACTGTGGTTACTGGTGAATAGGTGGAGGGTAAAAACAAATAGTGCACTATGCACATCTGCTTGTCCCTACCTTCAGCCTCAGTCTAAACCGACAAAAACAGAAAGTATAGCGACATCTGTCTCATCTCTGCAGCTCTGAATCCCGTTTACTTAATGTGGTCTGTCGAGAGAAAGTCGAGCAACCTCAGACAAGGTCTCCCACGCGTCGATGGAAGCTGTGAAACCTTAAAGTGCAGTCAGTTTAGCAAAGCTAAACCCACACATATATATATATATAAAAAAAAACAAGCACAGTTAAGTACAGGCCTTTAGCAGACCATGGACCACATACTGTAGACAGAGAGACGTTGTGGAATATAAACCATTCCTATCTCCATTAACTCCCACATATTTACCCAACATGTTGACACACAAACATTTGTTGACTCATGTCTGACAGGTTTGTGGGTGTGTGGTGTTGAAGGAACTGATGTTTGAAACTGGATATTATTTTTGTGTACCTTTTCAGCCCTCTGACTAACTGGGAATTTACTAATTCAACGTTTTCATTCTTAAACACCCCTTTCTCAAGATTTTAAGAAATCCCAAATGTGTGTGGCATGTCATTGTAAAACTCCTACCCACTGGACATAGGTGTAAGTTATGGCAATTGTATTTGCTTATAAAATTGCTTTGATGATATTTGCATTAAAGAATAAAGTACAGATGAAAGAAACAATGGAAACCATTACAATTGATCCACTAATTGGTACCAGGTGGCAAAAACAACAAATGCAAAACAGCAAGAGCCAGCAGTGACAGCTTTGCTCCTGAAGACAGCTTCGACACCTGGTATTTGTAAACAGTAGCCAAGTCATATCGACGAACAACTTTAGTCATTTGAATTATACTTTATTACCACGTAGGGCCTAGGCTATAATTATACAAACAACTCCCACAAAGTTGACGTAACGATGTGGCCACTCTATGACGCGTGTTGTTAATACAGAGCTGTGCGGTAGCGGCGCTAGAGAGTGGGTTGCATTAAATGACATTGTTGTTCGATGTGGAGCCAGGCAGCATACATATATGTTGGATAGTAGGTTGTAAATAGCCTAATGGATATAACGTGCTTGTGGGCACATTATTTAGCGTCCAACCATCGCTCATTCTGAAATATCTGACGACCGATGAACGAGGACTCGTCGGCGGCATCGATATCCACCTGACAGCGGTTACAACACAGATAATAAACAACAAAGACCGAACCGAAGTGTCGCTCTCAGATCCATCCCTACAGAAATCTGTCAGATTCGGTTGTTTTAATGCGAAAACTGCTTTATTGTGCCACCTAGTAATTGAGTTCCACTGAATGTATTGCACACATTTTTTTTGCATATTTTGCGTACACGGCTGGAATCCAATCACCTCTCACGCGGCCGTGCATGGAAGTTTGGAGAGCGTGTTTTTAGCGAATAAATAGGGTCTTTATGCTGTCATAGTTCTATACCTACACTGTAACCAAGTTGTCCTTGTCCAATTGTACGTGTTATTCGGTGGACCGGCATCGAGCCTCAGCCCCTGGACTGACCGAACCAGCATTCCAGTTCATTTGACAGGCACCGCCTGAATCAGCTGGATTTGATGTGCTTTTAGAATCCGCTGGACGAAGATGTGGGTGCACCCTGAAGAGGTGTTGCAGGCGGGTGCGTTGTGGATAACAGAGCGAGCAAATCCGTATTTCATCCTCCAGAAACGCAAGGGCCACGGGGACGGCAGAGGAGGACTAGCGGGTGAGATACATATAACTGTCTCTCTCTCGGTCTCTAAATCATGGCTTATTGTAGCCAAGCATAGCTCAACTCCACGAATGTTCTATCGTCGAGTTCAGATATACTTGGCTAGGATTATTTAACGCTATTACAGCTGTGATGCAAGCAGTGCCAAGCCAAATTATTGTCCTCTGGCCGGGTCTCTCGCTTGGTTTGGGAGATTATTCATGCCTCACAGATGTTTAGTGATGGAGAGAAGATTGCATGCGTAGTGAGGGATAGAGGTCAGGTCACTCGGGTATCAAAGGGGTGACAATGGCATGAGGGGATGTAGACCTGTATGAATGAATAGACACGTGACCCAAATAGCCCCTACTACTATATTTTATTTATTTAACTAGGCATGTCAGTTATTAACACATTCTTATTTTACAATGATGGCCAAATGGGACTCCCGATCACAGCCGGTTGTGATACAGCCCGGGATCGAACCATGGTCTGTAGTGATGCCGCTAGCATTGAGATGCAGTGCCTTAGGCCGCTGTGCCACTCGGGAGCTACTATAACTAGACAAATGCAGGTTTGATTTTTATCTGAATAAGGTTTTAGGCTCAGAATAGGCCATTGTTGTATGTTTATGGACCTCCTCCCATAGAACTACATACAATGGAGCTAGTGGGCATTCAGCAGCTAATGTACCCTATTGATCAGCATCCCAAGATCTGGGCTATTTATGTAGGCCTTGTACTTTAGGTGATCCTGGAAAATTGTAACTAATATTGTTACAAAGAGTAAGCCTTCTATATACCCTTTAAACCATTAACAAAACAAGGAAAGAAATGCATAGATTTGTTAAATAGATAATCATTGACTGCGCTTAGTTCACTCCAATTTTAATGTCATTATGCTACTAGCTAGCTAACATAAGTCTGGACACATCTCCCCTGACAGGGAAGACAAATTCCAGCACTTGGGACCGTTAAAAGGCTCCAATGAATGGAAATGAACCTGTGATTGATTAGAGCCCAGCACGCCCAGGGAATGTTAAAATGGCTGATGTGTCATTCCCCGTACTGAATTTTGAATGCCACCGAGACAACCCATACACAAGGAGACATGCAGAGCAAAGGCACACTCTTTCTTCCCGGCAGGAGTAGTACATGCTGAATCATCTCTCCCTCTCCTTTCTCTACTCATCTCCTCCTCTTCGACTTCACTCACTCCATCCAAATTTGTCCACAGTCACTAGGAGGACTGCTACATCAGGGAGGAGCAATCATTTTAAGGACCGTTGGTGGTGGCGACTGTCTGCATCTGAAATGGTGCACTATTTCCTATGTAGTGCACTACTTTTGACCAGGGCTCATGGGGTTCTGGTCAAAGGTAGTGCATAATGTAGGGCATATGGTGCCATCCCAATCAGGCTGACCTGGATTCAGTCTGTCTGTTGAACTCATCGCAACTCTGAGAATGATGCGAATGATGCTACCTTGTTAAAAAAAGGATAGAACATGATCAGTTGAAAAGTCAGTCAGGTTCACTATAGGTACAGTAGATTCAGTCCAAGTCTTTGACTCCGAGCCATAGAGATGACTCTGTATGGATATATCTATAGCCCTCTCTATACAGTATCTATGTAGCCCTGCTTTGACTAGACTGGCCGTTGCAGTCATGGTAGGTCAAAGAGAGTTGAACTGTGTGCTGCTGTCCTCAGTGCCAGTCAGTCACTCCCTCTTCAGTGTCAGCCAGCCAGTAATGAATATGACAAGGGGAGCCAAAATGGCCTGCAAGTATCTCACTTCATTGGTCAGCAACAAGACATTTCGCTGACATTTTACTGAAGGACGGAGATATTATTTTTTCCTGCATGCCAGCGACTGAAAGTTAGCCCCCGAACCAACGCTCTGCCTCTCCCTATTTTCTTGGGATAGCGACACAAAGCGTGCGGTGGTGATATGTGATGATGTCATTGTAATGTGAATACTGAGCGGACCGTGTGGTGTGCCAGTTGGCCTGCTGAGGAGAAGAGAGAGCCTGGGCACAATGACTGGCACTGCCCAGTAAACACCCCTTTTCAGCGGGCAGAGAAAGCCAAGCGAGCACCTGGTCCTCCTGGGGCATATGGAAGGGCACCAGGGCCAATGCTTTTTGATTTATAGCCATATTTATGAGGCTACTTGATATGAGAAGTCAACATTATCATTTTTTTTATTTAATTAATTTATAGAGACTGAGAAATAAAAAAAATTGTACAGTTTCATTATAGATGACTAGTTCCCCTAAAATCAATCTTAAGTCATAAGATTTGAAAAATGTCAAGCTTCAATTGTGAAGTGTTGACTGGTAATTTGTAGGCGCTTATATTTGTTCTATTTCCCACTTGTACAATTGTGTATTAATACGCATGTGACTTGGAAATGTTTGTTTTTGCATATCCCCACTCTCCTTGAGACCCCCTCGGAGAGTGGTGTCTCTGCCAGGGTCTGCCATTATCTACGGCGACACTGGAGCAATTTGGGCTAAGTGCTTTGCTCAAGGGCACATGGGCAGATTTTTCAACTTGTCGGTTCGGGAGTTAGAACTAGCGAACATTCGGGTGCTGGCCCAATGCTCTAACCGCTAGGCTACCTTCCACCACAAATGTTGGATTGGAGCTTATTCGCCATATGATACTTTCAATGCAGAAATTACACTATCCAAGGGACAATAAGCCAACCTATATTACCTAACATTTCACAATAGTGTGACATTTTGTAGTCGTTATGACCTGAAACTCTACTAGGCCTACATGTGTTGGGTGACTAACATCACGTACACATGATGACATCGCCCTCAATAGACACTTGGACTAGACTTCTAACCATCGACCTCTTTGACCATCGAACTTTACCCACACTATCATCTGCTGCTTTACGTCACCTATCTATCTTATCTGGTGACCTCTGACCTGGAGGTACACTTTGAGGCTTGGGAAAGAAGAAAAGGAATAACACTACAGCTGTGTTACAGGGGGTTAGGTTAGAGAAACATGACTTAAAATAACATGTATGGTGTTACTTCGTATCAGGTTCTTGTTATTTGAAACAATATTGATTCTCAACCAGTGGGGTGATTAGGAGCAGTGTCAGTACTTGGGAGAATATAGACCAGTGTTTTCGCTGTAGTCATTTAGCTGTGGTGCTGCTCCACAGCAAAATCATTACCGCCACGTCCAAAACAATATGGAACATGAGAAAATATTTCTGCCAATGCTAGAACAGTCCACATGTACTTTTCCTCTGCAAACAAACAAGTCATGAATATAAAAATCGGGTAACTCCATAGTACAATGGTTAATATTTTATAGTCCGCTTGTTTTTGTGTGTTCTATGCAAGATACATATTATTCTCATGGCACATTCAGGTTACAAGTGCCATAAGGAGGGAAACATGCATTGTGACAAGCAGTCGATGCATGCATATTTCTCAACTCCTAAATATGCAAGAACTGCACCAAGCATTTTTTAGTGCATGGGGGATATTTGGGATAAATGTAACACTGGTCAATTGTAGGATAACTTTGAGGTAAAACACCACCCTACCTCAAGTACAGGCAGGGGGTGTGTTACCCTGGGTTACCCTACCAGGTAGCTAGCTCTACACTATATTCACTGTGTTTATGCATAATAACTAGTTACCCTATTGGGCTAATCATTAACCAATTAGTTTAGCTGCAGACAGGTAGTCCCATGCTTCAGCCTATTTATGTGCTCTTCTCTGCATCAGTTGGGCTACAGGTGATAATGCTTATTGCTAATAGCATACCTGATCATATGGACCATGCATAGACTATATAAAATGTTAAAATATTTATTTCAAAATAATTTTACAAATGTGTTATTGCGCTCATTTCTGGAGATGGAAATTATATTTGAAAGGGTGTCAGCATAATTGTATTTTTGTTCATTTTTGGAGTAGAAAGTCATTTTTTAATAAGTCACCAGTACTGAGCTTCTCAGTCCTTCTCCATAAAAATGATCTGGCAGGGAACCCAGACCCCCAAATCAAGGGTGGGACCCTTCCTTCAATCCCCATCGGAACTTCCCCTCCACTGCTATACATTTTTCCAGATGAAACACTGAAATAGACCCAACAGAAAGCAGGATGGAGACCGATGAAAAGGAGAGGAAAACCGTTTGTTTTTGCTCTAAGAAAGTAGGAACTAGCCGTCTCAACTGAACAAAGAATGGAGCTTTGCTAAGTAACAATAGGCAGCCCAGCTTCTGACCTTGTTTCTTGGCTTCTCCAATCTATAAAAAGTCCAAAACATCACATGATGCTGGTCTGTTCTCCAGTCTACTGTATGTACACTCAGACTCGTTTCTTTCCATCCCCACCCACAACAAAGGAAGCATTTCTCATCAGTGGAGCTTAGTTTCTGTACGTCTTGTTTTTCTTTGTGTGTGTGTGTGTGTGTGTGTGTGTTACGTTGGGGATGTTGAAAGTACAATCAAATGTATAGGAACATATAGTCACAGACAATTGTGTGGTTTCCCAAAGTTCATGTTATGGATTAAAGGGTCAACACTAGGCTATAGGTCTGGGGTCCTTCTCTTCACCATATACAAAACACCACAGTACAGTAGCTCATGTTAACTCTTGTTATTATAGCATGGTGGAGGATCATGTGTTCTGAGGGGGAAAGCAGGGAAAGTAGCCCTCTGATCAAAACAAGCAATATTGTCACGATGATGTAGGGTGCACTAATTCCTTCTTCATAAAATACCGTGCATACTAATCCTCTCCATTGCTGTTGATATCTTAACTGTGCAGATTATTTGGAGTGAGCGGTTTGAGCTGTAGGTTGCATGTAGTCGTGGAAGTCACAGGATGTTGTGGGTGTCATCCTTCAGTGGGTCTCACTCGTCAGTGGTCTCTTTTGTTGTGCTTGACACCTGTGCTTCCTGTGTTAACCCCTAACACACATCCCTGCAACACCGCTGGGTTCAGGTCATGCCCTGCCTATCCAACTGAGAGGTGCTTCACAGGTATTTGTTCAGTGTTCTGCAACTCCATGTCTTGAGGTAACCTCCATGGTTGCACATTTTGTTCCAGCCCAGCACTAGCACACTCAATTCAACTAGTCTACTCATCATGTTCTTAGCTGAATGTGGTGTCAGTGCTGGGCTAGACCAAAAATGTGCAACCCTGGGGGTGCAGAACTGGATTCAACACTGTTCAACAGAAACAACCGGTTGAAGTTTTGAAACTGAAAATGTCCTTATGCCCACAACACCAGAAAGGCCCAGATCCTGTATCCTTGCATTAGCCAGCCCCAAGAAACAACAACTGCTTCGGTGTCTGTGCTAACCCTTTGAAATGGAGGCTAACACACAAACCTTTTGCATATCGGCCAAGCTGTTCTGTTCTCTCCCATCTAGTTTATTTTCTGTTTCCCCGTGATTTCGTACCGACGGCCATATTGATTACGACCATCCAGTGTGAAACTTGAATTGCCCTTACTGCCTCTTAAAGGCCCACTCTGTGATATATATATATATATATATACAGCCATTTTTGATCATATTCAATTACTGTTAATGATATATTAATTATCTATTTGCCTTTAATCATTATTTAAGCACTTCTCATTGAATTCGTCCTAACCTTTGATTGGGAGAGAGAGAACAGAAGGGAGAGGGAAATGAATCCCCATAGATTTAATTGTATTCAGATGTCTTTATTAGAGCAGGTAGTGGAGATGAGTGGTGTCCCAGAAGTCCTCCAGCAGACATTATGTATGGACGGAAGAATATCATCCAGACTGGCCGTTTTGGTTTCTCTTGCTCCCTTTCTGCATGTCTGTCTCTTTCCCCCTCTCTCCCCATATTGCTCTTTTCATCTATCTCGGTCTGTGTGACTCATAGAATTGTATGCGTCTGATGCGCCACTGGCAAAAAGCTGTCATGGTAAAATTCCCAACAGGGAATAGTTTTGGGGTGACTGTGGAATATGGCAGTGAAAAAGCTTCTTTCTATCAAAGGTTGAGTTTGTTGGAAGAGTGTCATTTCCACTCAAACTTTGATGACAACATATTAGTGTAGAACCCAAGACATAAAAAAAAAACGAGACTTATCACTATTCACAACAAAAGCCTTTCAGCAAGACTAGCGTATTCATCACTTCAGATGTTTTTCCTCCACTTTAAAAAAATATATATATATATATATATATATTTTTTTTGAATTGTGGTACCAGTTTCTTCTTATTTTATGATCTTGTGGTTTACAATAGACAGTAGCTAGACACTAGTCATGTATTTTTACTGTATCAGAGATAATAAGCATTAGGGTAATACAACTCTTTAAAAGAGATGGGAGTTATTGGCTTCTTTCAGCTGTCATGAGTCCATAATCTGTCCATCTATCTCTCCACTTCCCTCATTCATTAGATTATAGGGGATTCATCCCTCGGTCATTAGATTATAGGGGATTCATCCCTCGGTCATTAGATTATAGGGGATTCATCCCTCGGTCATTAGATTATAGGGGATTCGTCCCTCGGTCATTAGATTATAGGGGATTCGTCCCTCGGTCATTAGATTATAGGGGATTCGTCCCTCGGTCATTAGATTATAGGGGATTCGTCCCTCGGTCATTAGATTATAGGGGATTCGTCCCTCGGTCATTAGATTATAGGGGATTCGTCCCTCGGTCATTAGATTATAGGGGATTCGTCCCTCGGTCATTAGATTATAGGGGATTCGTCCCTCGGTCATTAGATTATAGGGGATTCGTCCCTCGGTCATTAGATTATAGGGGATTCGTCCCTCGGCCATTAGATTATAGGGGATTCGTCCCTCGGCCATTAGATTATAGGGGATTCGTCCCTCGGTCATTAGATTATAGGGGATTCGTCCCTCGGTCATTAGATTATAGGGGATTCGTCCCTCGGTCATTAGATTATAAGGGATTCGTCCCTCGGTCATTAGATTATAAGGGATTCGTCCCTCGGTCATTAGATTATAGGGGATTCGTCCCTCGGTCATTAGATTATAGGGGATTCGTCCCTCGGTCATTAGATTATAGGGGATTCATCCTTTTTATTCCAGGTGACTTTACTCTCACCTTCTTCTCTCCGCATCGATCTGTCACATGGGAAATCTGAGCTCTGTGCCATCTGCCCATCCACCCCACTTATCCATACAAGAACATTGATACCAGATTCACACATTAGTGCCAACCTGAACCGTACTGTGCTGGCTGGGATATTTCTTCACTGTGTCTTTTCCAGCCCAGTTCCAGCAACTAGGGTGGATGTGTAACCAGGCCAGCCCAGACCCCATCCACTAAATGTCTCAGAGTAGGAGTGCTGATTTAAGATCAGGTCCCCACCTGTCCATATAAACATATCTAATTATGATCTAAAAGGCTAAACTGATCTGAGTTCAGCACTCCTACTCTGAGATGCTTTGTAGATACGGGCACAGCCCTGGTTTGTGTGGCTCGGTTTGGTCCTATAATATAAATTGGGCATGAAGCAGTCAGGACAGGAAAGCCACAGCTGCCCGTCAGCCCTAAATACCCCTTCCTCCTCCCTCTATTTCATAAGTGGTGATCTCATAGCCAGAGGGCTCCATCAAGGGCCTTTCGAGGAGAGCATAAGTGGTCTAACAAGGGTTAATGTCCCAGAACGGTCTGCTGTCTCACATGGTGGAGGGGGGTGCTTTGTTACGTGTCCGAAATGTGCTAAAACAGAAACTCTTTTGTTGGGTTTTTGCTTTGAAGTCATTTTTTTAGGGGGAGGATTCATGACTTGTTTGTATTTGCTTTTTAAGTTCTTGGATCACTTACAGGTTTTATTTTCCATCCTCAAGACAGTCAATGCATTATCTATTCAACGTCCAAACAATGTTGTATAGACGATCATGATATTCCCACAATGTCTCCCTCCCTAACCCACGGTATTCCCTGCTCCTCCCACCGCAGGTCTGTTGGTGGGAACACTGGACGTGGTGCTGGACTCCAGTGCTCGAGTGGCCCCATACAGAATCCTTTACCAAACACCTGACTCCCTAATCTACTGGATCATTGCTCATGGTGTGTACTGTGTGTCTAGTTCTCTCTCACTCTTTCTTTCTCTCCCCCCTCCCCTTTGCACACAAGGCCCTCTCTTCCTGCACCATGTTCTCACTTCCTGCTAATGCCAAGCATCACGTCATGGCCCACTGCTCTTAAAGGGCTAGACTGGGGGGAAACGGATACCAGGAATGGGAATCGATGGGGATTCGCTCAAAATATGAGGAGCTGTCATGATTTTTTTTAGTTAATTAGCTAGTGTGATAAAGCTTACATTACATCTGCTGAATTCATCTGTTAACACTGTCTCTTTGCATGTTAAAGGGTTAACCACCCTAATGTCCTATATGGAAAAGCTAAAAGGTTAACTCAGGGCTGTAAATGTAAGATACTGACACGATCTCAATGAAATGGGCTATCTCATCACACCTCTTTTGGCTAGTTACAATGGTTTGTGACATCACAGAAACCCCAATCTTCACCTTCCTCTTTCCTTGAGCAGTTATGTCACACAAATAATTTACTACTCTGGAGGAGCCATAATGCAATCCCACGGACCCAACATGACAAGCGGATGGGAAAGGAAGGATTTATTTTTAAAGAGGGATTATTGTGTAAGTAAGGAGAGGCTTCAGAACTATACTCCCCAGACGTAATGAACAATGGCTCTGTTTTTAAATGAACGGCGAGAGAGCGGAGAGACACACGCACACTGCAACGGTTTTGACTCTTGAGTTTAGTTTTAGTTAGGGGGTCACGGGTGCCAGGTAGGTCATGCCTACCGGTAACGTTTTGATTTCTCCTTTTTGTTTGTGAGTCAGTCTCATCTGTCAGACATATAGTCTAGACCAATACAAAGGCCTGATGACAAAGTCGGTATTAGAATGTAAACTTTTAACATTGATAGAAATAACTTTGTTATTTTACATTGTATGACCCAAAATGAAATGATCACGGAAATAATAAGATCAAAACACAAATTGCATCACAACAATTAGACTTTTCTAGTCACAAAATAATATAAGTTGACTTAGGAAAGCACTGCACACACAGCATCCATGATACAATAGAAAGGCCTGTAGCTCAATCTGGCTTTATGGTGGGATGGAGATGGTGGATCGAAAAGTCTGTTGTATTGAATTGTGTGTGACTACGAGCATGTGTATTTGCCTTAGTGGGTGGTCCCATATGGAAAAAGGAGTAGGGGAAAGAAACAGGAGAGAAGACCCTCTCTGAAATGGAAGCCCAGAGAAGAAGACTCCTGAGGGCTGGCCTTGAAATGGCAACCACTCCTCCCTCCCCTCTCCCTATCCGCCCATCCTCCAGCACAGAGGGAGCGTGGAGCAGTCTGTCTGCCAGACGTCATCACTAATGTAGCTAAGAGATGAGCAGCAGTGGGCTACTTACAGGGGAGATGGATGATGGATGAGGCCTCTAACGATAGTGGACACTGAGGTTTCTGTGCTAGCAGGCTCTGCCTGGACTGGCTCTCAGATTTCACTAGCGCTAAGTAGCTGCTAACAAGTAGCCACAGTAGCACCAATAAGGATTTGCCTGCCAATACTATTAAAAATTCTCCCTGAATTTAAGGTGTGCTGTATTGCAGGGCATTATTATTTCACCTTTTTAAATAGGATCGTAACATATCTGAAGCTAATTAGCCAATAGCGCTGTAGCCATGAGCTTATCGCCATATGTGTGGTAGTAAATGTAGGCCGAGCAGAGGGGATGGCCAAGTAATGTCAGTGGCTGGGCTGTCTAGATTTAATCCAACTTTATTGATATAGCACATGTCTTACAGGATGCGTTTTAAAAGTGATTAACAAATAAAAGGTGAGAAAGATAGTTATTTGTATTTAAGACAATAAAACATTTAAGAGAACTTAAAATAACAGTGCACATGAGACTAATGCATTAAAATACATGTGATTATATATGGGAATATGATTTAAAATAACCCTAAGTAAAAGCATGTCTAGAGGCTGTTCTAAAGGCCAGGACCATAGTGGCTGAAGGCAGCCTCACCAAACGTTGTGGTTCTGAGTGACCTTTGGAACAGCTGAAAGGCCAGTGACGGAGGATCTGAGGGACAACCCGGCACATATGCTTTTAAGATATCAGACATGTATTCAGGTGCAAACCCACGTAGTGCTTTAAAAATCAATAAAGCAATTTTAAAATCCACTCTAAAACTAACTGGCTTACCAATGCAGTGACTTTAAAATAGGTGGTGTGTGTGTGCTCTCCTCCTGGCCTTTGTAAGCACACGTGCTGCTGCATTCTGAATTAATTAAAGCTGGCCAATGTTTTCATTGAGGGGGGAGACCAGACAGGAGTGTATTGCAATAATCAAGCCTGTCAGTAATAAAAACATGCATTAGTCAGTGTGGGCTTGACAGAGGAATGGTCACACTTTGACAATATTTCTAAGGTAATTAAAAAGCTGATTTGGGCACATTTCTGATGTGGGCCAGTAAACAAAAGTTTGCTAGATTGAATCCCCGAGCTGACAGTTTAAACATCTGTTCTGCCCCTGAACAAGGCAGTTAACCCACTGTTGCTAGGCCGTCATTGTAAATAAGAATTTGTACTTAACTGACTTGCCTGGTTAAATTTTATTTTTTTAGGTCAGTCTAAAATAACACCTAGGTTTACAGCCTGGTGGGTTGTCTAGTAGTCTTGATTAGCCGTCTGAACAGCTTGTTACTGCTCTCCGTACTGTCTTTCCCCTCGTCTGTCACTGGTCCTGAATCATGTACCTCCATACTACTTAGTATCCAGAAGAGTAGGTTTGGATTCCAAGTATGCTAAACATGTTAAATTTGCATACAATTGTAAGAATGATGAAGAGCGTCTCAGTCGACATGCTGTAATGTCTCAAAAAAAATGAATAATGGGTAAAACTCCATGCCTCCACATTCTCCTGGGAGCCTCTTGTAATCAAGTTCCTTGATGCACCCCTGTCTCCTCCTCCTCCTCCTCCTCCGTCTCTTCTCCCCTCCCTCGTTCCATAGGGTGCTCCCGTAAGGAGATCACAGAGCACTGGGAGTGGCTGGAGCAGAACCTCCTGCAGACACTGTCCATCTTTGAGAACGAGAATGACATCACTACCTTTGTCAAGGGCAAAGTTCAGGTACTGTTTAGTGTATATATGAGTCACTTAGCAGATGCTTGTCTCTAAAGAAACAGTATGGACTTCTCTGGGATTTGGAAGGTTGGTTGTGTTTTGTGTTTAGAGGGGTTGCATGGTGGAATTTCACAAATCTTTTTGTAATGGTGTTTGTGACAATGGTAATGGTGGTTGTCAGCAATTCATTTTGACAGTTTGGATATTGAAACGTATGACGTTTGCCTGTGTTCGTCATGCCAGGTGAAATATTAGCCTAGCATGTAGTCAAAGTTGTATTGTCAAAATAACTCCTGCCAGGGGCAAAATAACGAAGCCCGGCTGTATTTACTATTGTAACCTAAGAACAGGTCCAGCTACTGACACAGCCTCTAAATCAGATTCTGTATGTATCTGTATGGCGATAAAGTAGTTCTTACTCAATGAATAGATTACAAAAGCTAGCCAGACAAGATTTATTTTGCTCTCTCACTTTGTCAGCCACTCACTCTCTCACTTTCTAGCTATCTCTATTTTAAAATGAATTGGTGAACTTTTATTGATTGTCTCTCTCAAAGTCCTTCACTCCGTCTATTTCTCTCTTGCCCCCAGGGTATTATCGCAGAGTACAACAAGAACCACGACGTGAAGGAGGATGATGACACTGACAAATTCAAGGAGGCCATCTGTACGTTCCGTAAGCTGTTTGGCATGCCTGAAGAGGAGAAGCTGGTCAACTACTACTCCTGTAGCTACTGGAAGGGCCGTGTGCCCCGGCAGGGCTGGCTCTACCTCAGCATCAACCACATCTGCTTCTACTCTTACCTGCTGGGGAAAGAAGGTAGGGACCACTGGCATGCTGGCACAGGTACACACACCACTGCATACCTGTTAGTACTACATACCGATTATGCATAGCTTTTGAAGAGCCTTCATAAGTCCCAAAAATAGTACAGCCCCTTGATATTTTCTCTGTGTGGATACAATGTATTTTTTAAGATGCGGTGATGTATATTTCAAACGATCGGCTTTTATGCAACCCAAAAATGTATAAATGCAACCATCTTCAATTTCGCTTTCTCTCTCGCGCTCTCTCTCTCTCGCGCGCACTCTCTCTCGCGCTCTCTCTCCGTCTCTTTCTTCCCTCCTCAGCCAAGCTGGTGATCCGCTGGGCCGACATCACCCAGCTGGAGAAAAGCGCCACACTCCTCCTCCCCGATGCAGTCAAGGTGAGCCTTGTAAATCATATCAACTATACTGCATGTTACCCTCGCTTTAACGTCTCTTTATCCATCCATACACCCCTCTAACCTTCATTCATGCTTCCATTCCTCGGTCAAGGTGAGCACGCGGGTGGCTGAGCATGTCTTCTCGGTCTTCCTCAACATCAACGAGACCTTCAAGCTGATGGAGCAACTGGCCAACATCGCCATGAGACAGCTCCTTGACAACAAGGGCTTTGAGCAGGACCGCTCTCTGCCCAAACTCAAGAGGAAGACACCCAAAAAGGTGTCTGCCCTCAAAAGGTGAGGTTTGGTGGAGGGGGTTCTGGGGAGGTTCTGGGAGAGTTTGGTGAGGCTGGATGTTGTAGTCGATAGATTTGTTGGTCTCCCCTCAATAGGTTCGGTTGATAGTTGAGGAGGATTGGTTTTCTCGGGAGATGTAGTCATTTATAATGCTGCACAAAATTCTTTGCTGCGGGTGACCTATAACCATTCACAGCCATTCCATGTGGTTGCATGACATTGTAAGTTTTACACAGTTTAATAAACCATATACCACGACTTAACTAAATGACTACATAAGACCACCAACAAACAACAAAAATGACTTCAGAGGAAAGGAATGTATAGTCTTGTTCCAACGTGCCTGGAGGAAAACCAGCTGAGGCATTAGTAGTATATTTAAACTGGGTTCCTTTCTAGTAGTTTGGCTCACACACTTTTGCATTCTTTAAATCAACAGCACGACTTTGTCATAATCCTTTTAGGTACAGCTGAACTTTTACTGGCGCTATTAACTTTGAACACCGGTGTTTGCTTCATTAGCCCAAGACTTTCAAATGTATTTCCCTCAAGACAGATTCCAACTCTCTAACTACTACTCATACTGTTGCCCCATCCAGATGTCTATTGTAGTAGTAACTGTTGCCCCATCTAGATGTCTGTTGTAGTAGTAACTGTTGCCCTATATAGATGTCTGTTGTAGTAGTAGCTGTTGCCCCATCCAGATGTCTGTTGTAGTAGTAACTGTTGCCCCATCTAGATGTCTGTTGTAGTAGCAACTGTTGCCCCATCCAGATGTCTGTTGTAGTAGTAACTGTTGCCCCAACTAGATGTCTGTTGTAGTAGTAACTGTTGCCCCAACTAGATGTCTATTGTAGTAGCAACTGTTAATACATCCAGATGTCTGTTGCAGTAGTAACTGTTGCCCTATATAGATGTCTATTGTAGTAGCAACTGTTGCCCCATCCAGATGTCTATTGTAGTAGTAGCTGTTGCCCCATCCAGATGTCTGTTGTAGTAGTAACTGTTGCCCTATATAGATGTCTGTTGTAGTAGTAGCTGTTGCCCCATCCAGATGTCTGTTGTAGTAGTAGCTGTTGCCCCATCCAGATGTCTGTTGTAGTAGTAGCTGTTGCCCCATCCAGATGTCTATTGTAGTAGTAACTGTTGCCCCATCCAGATGTCTATTGTAGTAGTAACTGTTGCCCCATCTAGATGTCTGTTGTAGTAGTAACTGTTGCCCTATATAGATGTCTGTTGTAGTAGTAGCTGTTGCCCCATCCAGATGTCTGTTGTAGTAGTAACTGTTGCCCCATCTAGATGTCTGTTGTAGTAGCAACTGTTGCCCCATCCAGATGTCTGTTGTAGTAGTAACTGTTGCCCCAACTAGATGTCTGTTGTAGTAGTAACTGTTGCCCCAACTAGATGTCTATTGTAGTAGCAACT
Organism: Oncorhynchus mykiss; assembly: GCF_013265735.2. Classification (NCBI taxonomy): domain Eukaryota; kingdom Metazoa; phylum Chordata; class Actinopteri; order Salmoniformes; family Salmonidae; genus Oncorhynchus; species Oncorhynchus mykiss. Next base: position 10,184,885 of record NC_048583.1, on the reverse strand, counting down.
GTTAATACATCCAGATGTCTGTTGCAGTAGTAACTGTTGCCCTATATAGATGTCTATTGTAGTAGCAACTGTTGCCCCATCCAGATGTCTATTGTAGTAGTAGCTGTTGCCCCATCCAGATGTCTGTTGTAGTAGTAACTGTTGCCCTATATAGATGTCTGTTGTAGTAGTAGCTGTTGCCCCATCCAGATGTCTGTTGTAGTAGTAGCTGTTGCCCCATCCAGATGTCTGTTGTAGTAGTAGCTGTTGCCCCATCCAGATGTCTGTTGTAGTAGTAGCTGTTGCCCCATCCAGATGTCTATTGTAGTAGCAACTGTTGCCCCATCCAGATGTATTTTGTAGTAGTAACTGTTGCCCCATCCAGATGTCTGTTGTAGTAGTAGCTGTTGCCCCATCCAGATGTCTGTTGTAGTAGTAGCAGCTGTTGCCCCATCCAGATGTCTATTGTAGTAGCAACTGTTGCCCCATCCAGATGTCTATTGTAGTAGTAACTGTTGCCCCATCCAGATGTCTGTTGTAGTAGTAGCTGTTGCCCCATCCAGATGTCTGTTGTAGTAGTAGCTGTTGCCCCATCCAGATGTCTATTGTAGTAGTAGCTGTTGCCCCATCCAGATGTCTGTTGTAGTAGTAACTGTTGCCCTATATTGATGTCTGTTGTAGTAGTAGCTGTTGCCCTATATAGATGTCTGTTGTAGTAGTAGCTGTTGCCCCATCCAGATGTCTGTTGTAGTAGTAGCTGTTGCCCCATCCAGATGTCTGTTGTAGTAGTAGCTGTTGCCCCATCCAGATGTCTGTTGTAGTAGTAGCTGTTGCCCCATCCAGATGTCTGTTGTAGTAGTAACTGTTGCCCCATCTAGATGTCTATTGTAGTAGTAACTGTTGCCCCATCCAGATGTCTGTTGTAGTAGTAGCTGTTGCCCCATCCAGATGTCTATTGTAGTAGTAGCTGTTGCCCCATCCAGATGTCTGTTGTAGTAGTAACTGTTGCCCTATATTGATGTCTGTTGTAGTAGTAGCTGTTGCCCTATATAGATGTCTGTTGTAGTAGCAACTGTTGCCCTATATAGATGTCTGTTGTAGTAGTAGCTGTTGCCCCATCCAGATGTCTATTGTAGTAGTAGCTGTTGCCCCATCCAGATGTCTATTGTAGTAGTAGCTGTTGCCCCATCCAGATGTCTGTTGTAGTAGTAGCTGTTGCCCCATCCAGATGTCTATTGTAGTAGTAGCTGTTGCCCCATCCAGATGTCTGTTGTAGTAGTAACTGTTGCCCTATATAGATGTCTGTTGTAGTAGTAGCTGTTGCCCCATCCAGATGTCTGTTGTAGTAGTAGCTGTTGCCCTATATAGATGTATGTTGTAGTAGTAGCTGTTGCCCCATCCAGATGTCTATTGTAGTAGTAGCTGTTGCCCCATCCAGATGTCTGTTGTAGTAGTAGCTGTTGCCCCATCCAGATGTCTGTTGTAGTAGTAGCTGTTGCCCCATCCAGATGTCTATTGTAGTAGTAACTGTTGCCCCATCCAGATGTCTGTTGTAGTAGTAACTGTTGCCCCATCCAGATGTCTATTGTAGCTGTTGCCCCATCCAGATGTCTATTGTAGTAGTAGCTGTTGCCCCATCCAGATGTCTGTTGTAGTAGTAACTGTTGCCCCATCCAGATGTCTATTGTAGTAGTAGCTGTTGCCCCATCCAGATGTCTATTGTAGTAGTAGCTGTTGCCCCATCCAGATGTCTATTGTAGTAGTAGCTGTTGCCCCATCCAGATGTCTATTGTAGTAGCAGCTGTTGCCCCATCCAGATGTCTATTGTAGTATTAGCTGTTGCCCTATATAGATGTCTGTTGTAGTAGCAACTGTTGCCCTATATAGATGTCTGTTGTAGTAGTAGCTGTTGCCCCATCTAGATGTCTGTTGTAGTAGCAACTGTTGCCCTATATAGATGTCTGTTGTAGTAGTAGCTGTTGCCCTATATAGATGTATGTTGTAGTAGTAGCTGTTACCCCATCCAGATGTCTATTGTAGTAGTAGCTGTTGCCCCATCCAGATGTCTATTGTAGTAGTAGCTGTTGCCCCATCCAGATGTCTGTTGTAGTAGTAGCTGTTGCCCCATCCAGATGTCTGTTGTAGTAGTAGCTGTTGCCCCATCCAGATGTCTGTTGTAGTAGTAGCTGTTGCCCTATATAGATGTATGTTGTAGTAGTAGCTGTTACCCCATCCAGATGTCTATTGTAGTAGTAGCTGTTGCCCCATCCAGATGTCTATTGTAGTAGTAGCTGTTGCCCCATCCAGATGTCTGTTGTAGTAGTAGCTGTTGCCCCATCCAGATGTCTGTTGTAGTAGTAGCTGTTGCCCCATCCAGATGTCTGTTGTAGTAGTAACTGTTGCCCCATCTAGATGTCTGTTGTAGTAGTAGCTGTTGCCCTATATAGATGTCTGTTGTAGTAGTAGCTGTTGCCCCATCTAGATGTCTGTTGTAGTAGTAGCTGTTGCCCCATCTAGATGTCTATTGTAGTATTATACTGTCATACTTGGTTGCAAATTGCTCTTTCACTACATTGATCTGATTTTATTTTATTATTCATCCAAAGAAAAATAAAACATTTGAAATTGTTTTTGGGATGCATTTTAGGAAACATGGGAAATATAAAACATTTGCTAAATGTATTTTAATGTGTGACATACATTTGTAAAGGTATTTGGAATATATAAATTTGTATGGAAATACACTGCGTACAAAACATTAAGAATGCCTTCTCTTTCCATGATATAGACTGAAGTGGAGGAGAAAGTTTAAAGAAGGATTTTCAAGCCTTGAGACAGTTGAGTCATGGATTGTGTATGTGTGCTATTCTCAGGGTGAATGGGCAAGACAATAGATTTAAGGGCCTTTTGAACAGGTTATGGTAGTAGGTGCCAGGCGCACCGGTTTCTGTCAAGAACTGCACCGACAGTTACTCTCAATTTACTGCTGCTATTTAAAGACAACAGATTATGTTCCGAATTAGATTCTTGACCGTCTCTAGACTAGACAATCTCTTGAACCTTGTTGTCTCACCCAGGGACCTGGATGCCAGAGCTAAGAGCGAGCGTTACCGGGCCTTGTTCCGTCTGCCCAAGGATGAGAAGCTGGACGGACACACAGGCTGCACCCTTTGGACCCCCTTCAACAAGATGCACATCCTGGGCCAGATGTTTGTCTCCACTAACTACATCTGCTTCACTTCCAAGGAGGAGACCCTGTGCAGCCTCATCATCCCCCTTAGAGAGGTGAGTCTGGCTGGGTACAGACTCTGGTGATAGACCGTAGTCCTGGAGCTTAGTGTTGGCCCGGAGCAGTAGTCTGCACTGACTGGAGCTCTCTGGGATTTCGGGTTGGTGACCGTTGAACTATACTTTTGTGACAATGTTGGATGATGCCAAGACATAAGTCAATGTGGGACCACTATAGATTTGAGATTTTCCACCAGGAAAGAAAGGTTACCTTTGACAAGTTGGGCTGCTGTAGGGGGTTACTAGCAGGGCAGTTAGAAAGAGCAGCAGCCGGCTTAACACTCTGGTAGGGGCTGTCACTCCCAATCTGCTTTAGTCACTGGCTGCCCCTCCCATTGCCATGTCAATCAGGACCCCATCCCCCCCACCCACCCTGTCACATCCTATCCCCATCAGCCATCTTAAACTACCAATAGCTGGCAGGGCAGAACGTGGATCGACTACTAATGTCTAGTGTTACGATGTGTGGCACTGAATCAATTCAGTCACCTAGTATGTGGGTTGAAGTGTTGATATGGTGAAACCTATTGTGTGCTTGGTATGGTATGTTGGCCTTAGGTCATTGCACATGAGAATATTGACCTATGTGGTTAGATGGTGTAATAAATCAATACACATGTGATGGGTTACTGTAATTCATGTTCTACATCGAACACTTTCTCATATGAAATAGGAGATTTATATCTTATGTTGCATACTCATATCTTATGACTGACATGTGACTGGCGTATCTGTTGTCTGACACAACCGGGTGGTAGCAGGCTACCACCCGATTGCTCAACCCTGCACCTTAGAGGCTGCTGCCCAATACACATGGAATCACTGGTCACTTTAATAATGTTTACTTACTGTGTTACTCATCTCATATAATATATTTTATACTGTATTCAATTTACTAGTATTTTAGTCAATGCCACTCTGACATTGCTCGTCCTAATATTTATATATTTCTTAACTCCATTCATTTACTTTAGATGTGTGTGTATTGTTGTGAATTGTTAGATACTACTGCACCGTTGGAGCTAGGAACACAAGCATTACGCTACACCTGCAATAACATCTGCTAAATATGTGTATGTGACCAATAACATTTGATTTGTTATGACTGGCATATCTGTTGTCTGACATATGGCTGACATCTATTGTGACTGACATATCTCTTGTGACTGATACATGAATGACATATCTGTTGTGACAGACCTCTGTGTGTCTGCCCCTCCCAGGTGACGATAGTGGAGAAGGCAGACAGCTCCAACTTTTTCCCCAGCCCAGTGTCCATCAGCACCAAGAACAGGATGACCTTCCTGTTCGCCAACCTCAAGGACCGGGACTTCCTGGTCCAGAGGATCTCTGACTTCCTGCAGCAGACCACCTCCAAGATCTACTTCGAGAGGGAGACCACCGGGAGTGTGAACAGCTCTGACGATGAGGTGAGGGCACATCTATGTCATTGTATATCTAGGATGTTGTACATCATTTAGGTCTATACTCTTCCACAACTGCTCCCCAAGTTTGCTGATAAGTCTCCCTCCGGGTCTTCAGTAAATACTTAGCATGATTATTATCACAGGTCTCTGATCAGCTCTTATCATAAAGCACACTGCATTAACTATCCTTACCCTGATCCTGGACTTGTTCTGCTCTCCACCAGGTGTATTCTCAGTATTATTAGTTTGTCATCTCATCACAGGTCTCAGAACAGTTGTTATGATAAACTCATGATAATTGGCTGCATTAACAATCTCCTAATTCTGATCCTGAATCTGTGTCTCTCTCTCCTCTAGGTGTACTCCCAGCAGGGCTCTCTCCTCTCCAGCAGTCCCCAACGCAGCAGTCTGGGCTCAGAGGGCTCCTCCGAGGGTGAGCGCCAGTTTAACCTCAATGACAACAGCGTGCCCACCGCCACCCAGGCCCTCATGACCATGTACCGCCGCCGCTCGCCGGAGGAGTTCAACCCCAAACTGGTACGGTCAATGAATGTTCTGTTCACATGTTGGGGGCTCCTGAGTGGCGCAGCGGTCTAAGGCACTGCATCTCAGTGCTAGAGGTGTCACTACAGACCCTGGTTCGATTCCAGGCTGTATCACAACCGGCTGTGATTGGGAGTCTCATAGGACAGCGCACAATTGGCCCAGCGTCATCCGGGTTTGGTTGGGGTAGGAATGTCATTGTAAATTAGAATTTGTCCTTAACTGACATGCCTAGTTAAATAAACATGTGGTCGAACACAAGAAGATGCTATAGTAGAGAATTGGAATGATTGCACATGATTGATCGAACTGAACTGGGACTAAATTAATTGAGTTGAATACATTTATTTACAGTGACAAGATATTGTAACAAACTGTAATTGCGTGTATATACCTGCATGCTGAATAAGCCATTGGGAATCCAATATCTGCATGTAATAACCTGAGGCTTTTCCCAAGCCTCAAATCAAATTGTATTGCTTGCGTACAACTATTTAGCAGATGTGATTGCGGGTATAGCGAAGTGCTTGTGTTCCGAGCTCCAGCAGTGCGGTAATATCTAACAATACACAACAAAGCAAAGTTGCTTAGGAGCCAGAAACAGAGCGGCCATGTCTGTCGGTGCCATCAGTGTCTCAACCTTGATCTAAAACAAAGCTTACAGTCAGTGTGTTCTGTTCCTGTGCTAACCTCCAGCTGGCTTTGCATTGCACAGTTCAAAGGCCTGTAGGGAAGTTGCAGATGTAGACCAAGGAAGGGGGAAGTGTGTGGAAAGTATATTAAATCCAAGTTAATTGAAGTAAATAAAGCCTTAATGAAATTCTTCAAAGACCTCTTGGGGAGTATTTGTGCTGCATACGTCTGTGTCGAAAGTTAGAAATATTGTTTAGGCTTTGAAGGCTCTCTGGCTCGTTATTTAATGAGGTGGTAATTAGTTTTTTGCCTCCTACGAACCATCCTGATCTCTCTCGCTTACATTCTGCGTGTATTGAAAGAATGTAAGCGTGTCTACTTTCTTTCTCTCACTCTCTCTGTCCTTGAACATCATTCTGTAGTTCTCTCTAAGGGGAGCTTTACTGGCATGAAATGTCTCATGACATTTCTCTTTTCTTTTTCCAACACATTCAAGATTATTAACTGTCAATTTTAATTTTTCCCCAGGCCAAGGAGTTCCTGAAGGAACAGGCGTGGAAGAACCACATCACTGAGTACGGCCAGGGGGTGTGTATGTACCGTACAGAGAAGACCAAGGACCTGGTGCTTAAAGGCATCCCAGAGAACATGAGGGGAGAGCTGTGGCTGCTCTTCTCCGGTGAGGCCAACAGTCGCACGCGTTCTCACAAACAGTCCGGCGTGGGCATGATCTCACAATGCACTCTCACATTCACTGTACATAGTCATTTGTATATTACATTATGCCCCCCGGTTCTTGACATTCATATACTCGACTTTCACTCATTCTGTATCTCCACAAGCCGTGCTGATACACACACTCAAAGACCACAGATAGACAGTACTACGTGCTCATACACCAACTCCTAACCTGCATTCGGCATCGTGTGGTGGGACCACACATCTCATTACTATAGTTATTGTTATCACAGGAGGAAAAACAACAGGAAAAACACATCAGATTTTGGTTTTTAGCTTTTTTTTCAGTGTACATATGGATTTGGGTAGCCTCATTAAACATGCATTAGCTTGGCCTTGGCAACGCATTCCATTCCCATCTCCTGCCTGAGCAGCAGTATCATACTGTATCTAACCTGTAACTGGGCTGCATGCTTCACGTCCACTGCTACAGCATATTACAGTGAGAGCACACATTCTATAGTCTGCTTACTGTACGCCAAACTGAACACTGTCAGTCTGGTTTAACCAGGCTTTACAAACACAGCAGCTTATGTAGGGGTTGTGTTAGAGACGTAGGCCTACATTGTGACCAATGTAGCTGTGAAAAGCTGACCTATATAAATAAACCTGAAGAACCAGTTGGCCTACAGGGAGAGTCACTGCTGAGATCACCAAACTATGTTTTATACTTCAGCCTCTTCTTCCTGGAGGAAATGCCTTGCACCCACGCGACAGCACTAAAAGTTAGCGTCTTATCTACCTGCTCTTTCCGTCCCCTTGTGGTACCTTCCGCAGTCGCCATGGCAGCCATACATCTGCACTTCCTGGATGGACTGGTGTGTTTACATGTTAGCCTAGCGTCTCTGTTGGCGAAGCTCGCTAGCTGTGTTTTTATGTGGATGAAGATGCAGCATTTGAATGCAACCTCTATACTTTTCCCTCTACTCACACTCACTGTCACAGTGGGAACTGTTGATAAGCCTGAGTTTGACTGCGCTAGAAGAGTGAATTTGAGGGTGTTATGATTCAACAGACTTTTACCCAGGACCGCCCCCCCCACCCACTCCCCTCTTAATGGTTTAGCCTGTGTTGTTGTTACTGCTTCCGCAGCTGGGAGTACGGGAGGGGGAGGGCTATAAAGGCACTAAGGTTTCAGTGTAGAAGGGATTCTGCCTAAAGTGAGAGTGGAAGGTTTACAACTGCATGTCTATTGGCTGCTTGCCACATCCCTCCGTTAGTAGAGATGGAATAAGCAATGGCTTGAGTTCTGGTTTCATCACTCTAACCATTTCTGAAACTGATTACATTGAATATGCAATGCCATTGCAATGCTAGCCTAACTTAGCCAGGTGTAAAATAATCCCCTATATGGTCCTGAAGATAATCAAAAAATAACTGTTGGGGGGAGGTTCTCTTCAGCACCAATCCAGTAAATGTGGAGGAGTTAAGATGTTGCGTTGTTAACGTCCAAATGCGGAACTCGCATCACAGGCTCTCTTTCCATTTCCCCCTGAAAACCTTGGGCCTGACATTAACTTTGTTTCACCAGACTGTTTTTAAACAGCAATTGGCTGATGGTCTGATGCTAATGGGCTTCGTTTTTAACGCTATACTAACTGTGGTCACTATATCCCACCCCAGGGGCGATCAACGAGATGGCGACCCACCCTGGCTACTATGAGGACCTGGTAGAGAAGTCTATGGGGAAGTACAACCTGGCCACGGAGGAGATCGAGAGAGACCTGCACCGCTCCCTCCCTGAACACCCAGCCTTCCAGAACGAGATGGGGATCGCTGCCCTACGAAGGGTCCTTACTGCCTACGCCTTCAGAAACCCCAACATAGGCTACTGCCAGGTACACACATGGTATATAGTATACCCGCATGGTATATACACTGCTCAAAAAAATAAAGGGAACACTAAAATAACACATCTTAGATCTGAATGAATGAAATATTCTTATTAAATACTTTTTTCTTTACATCGTTGAATGTGCTGACAACAAAATCACACAAATTATCAATGGAAATCAAATTGATCAACCCATGGCGGTCTGGATTTGGAGTCACACTCAAAATTAAAGTGGAAAACCACACTACAGGCTGATCCAACTTTGATGTAATGTCCTTAAAACAAGTCAAAATGAGGCTCAGTAGTGTGTGTGGCCTCCGCGTGCCAGTATGGCCTCCCTACAACACCTGGGCATGCTCCTGATGAGGTGGTGGATGGTCTCCTGAGGGATCTCCTCCCAGACCTGGACTAAAGCATCCGCCAACTCCTGGACAGTCTGTGGTGCACCTTGGCGTTGGTGGATGGAGCGAGACATGATGTCCCAGATGGATTCAGGTCTGGGGAACGGGCGGGCCAGTCCATAGCATCAATGCCTTCCTCTTGCAAGAACTGCTGACACACTCCAGCCACATAAGGTCTAGCATTGTCTTGCATTAGGAGGAACCCAGGGTCAACCGCACCAGCATATGGTCTCACAAGGGGTCTGAGGATCTCATCTCGGTACCTAATGGCAGTCAGGCTACCTCTGGCGAGCACATGGAGGGCTGTGCGGCCCCCCAAATAAATGCCACCCCACACCATGACTGACCCACCGCCAAACCGGTCATGCTGGAGGATGTTGCAGGCAGCAGAACGTTCTCCACGGCGTCTCCAGACTCTGTCACATCTGTCACATGTGCTCAGTGTGAACCTGCTTTCATCTGTGAAGAGCACAGGGCGCCAGTGGCGAATTTGCCAATCTTGGTGTTCTCTGGCAAATGCCAAACGTCCTGCACGGTGTTGGGCTGTAAGCACAACCCCCACCTGTGGACATCGGGCCCTCATACCACCTTCATGGAGTCTTGTTTCTGACCATTTGAGCAGACACATGTACATTTGTGGTCTGCTGGAGGTCATTTTGCAGGGCTCTGGCAGTGCTCCTCCTTGCACAAAGGCGGAGGTAGTGGTCCTGCTGCTGGGTTGTTGCCTTCTCTACGTCTCCTGATGTACTGGCCTGTCTCCTGGTAGTGCCTCCATGCTCTGGACACTACGCTGACAGACACAGCAAACCTTCTTGCCACAGCTCGCATTGATGTGCCATCCTGGATGAGCTGCACTACCTGAGCCACTTGTGTGGGTTGCAGACTCCGTCTCATGCTACCACTAGAGTGAAAGCACCGCCAGCATTCAAAAGTGACCAAAACATCAGCCAGGAAGCATAGGAATTGAGAATTGGTCTGTGGTCCCCACCTGCAGAACCACTCCTTTATTGGTGGTGTCTTGCTAATTGCCTATAATTTCCACCTGTTGTCTATTCCAATTGCACAACAGCATGTGAAATGTATTGTCAATCAGTGTTGCTTCCTAACTGGTTTGATTTCACAGAAGTGTGATTGACTTGGAGTTACATTGTGTTGTTTAAGTGTTCCCTTTATTTTTTTGAGCAGTGTAGTATACACGCATGGTATATAGTATACGCACACAGACGCACCAGTCCTTTCGCTCAAGATCCACTGCCAAAGTAGACATCCGTCCAGGTAAGCAGAACGTCACGAGATTACTTCAAAACCGGCCTCTAGGGGCAATGTTGGCGCTATTACCTTTAAGTCCTGTGGACAGGGATGGCAGATGGGCGTAAGCTGCGACTCTGTGCGGCTCTGAAACTCGCATGTTCAATCCCAGCGCTAAGCACTATTTTTGTCTATCCCAAACCTTAACCCTTAACTTAACCATTCAGAATGAATGCCTAATCTTCAAAATATTATGTTTGTGGACAAACATCTGTTTCTGCAGTGAGATCGTGAGAGCTTGTTACACACACACTTATTTTACAACACAAACATTCACACTGCTCTTCAGTTTATAAATGGTCAAGTCACATAGTAGTTTGCCACTTCTATAGCTGTTCTGACTCCCCCGCGGGTCCCTAATCTTGGTTCCCCCTGCGGGTCGAAGCCATGAGGTTCCCTCTTGACTGCTGGTCCATCTGGCAGCTTGAAACTCTGAAGGCGTTTAACTCAGGCTGAAAACTGTAGTCCAGACCTACTGTCACATAGCTGTTTAATTTGATTTTTGAAGGGCTTTTTGAAGGGCTTTGAGATTCTGTAAAGAAAAGCACTATAGAAGTTGAATGTATTATTCTGAATAATCTTGGTGGTTCTTCCTAGGCCATGAACATTGTGACGTCGGTGCTGCTGCTGTATGCTAAAGAGGAGGAGGCCTTCTGGCTGCTGGTGGCTCTGTGTGAGCGGATGCTGCCTGACTACTACAACACCAGGGTCGTAGGTCAGTTGGAAGCTTCTGGAATGCGGCTGTAGTAGGGCAATGGGTGGCTTTGTGGTCGACTGGTGTGTTTGCCTCTGCGTTTTTAACTTGGTCTCAGTGTCTCTATTTTATGTTTTGTGTTCAGATGTTTTGTGTTCAGATGTGTGTGTGTGTGTGTCCCTCAGTCTTTGTGCATATCTGTTGGCATCGTTCTCCCTCTTATTGTATCAGTGTCTTTTTTTCTGTCTTGCTAACCTCCCACTTCTCCTTCTCCAGGAGCTCTGGTAGACCAGGGTGTTTTTGAGGAGCTGGCCAGGGAGTACGTCCCTGAACTCTACGACTGCATGCAGGACCTGGGAGTCATCTCTACCATTTCCCTCTCCTGGTTCCTCACCCTGTTCCTCAGTGTCATGCCCTTCGAGAGTGCCGTGGTGGTGGTCGACTGCTTCTTCTACGAGGGCATCAAGGTCATCTTCCAGCTGGCGCTCAGCGTGCTGCACGCCAACATCCACCAGCTGCTGGGGGCCAAGGACGATGGAGAGGCCATGACCGTGCTGGGAAGGTGAGGACAGGTGGGGGTGGAAGACCGACAAGGGGCCAAAGATACTAAAACGGGGCTTTTCAATTTCGGTCCTGGAGGGCAGAAACACTTCTTGATTTGTTTCTACCTGGTAGTTAATTGTATTCACCTGGTGCACCAGGTCTGATGAAAACCAGAAGGGTTTTAGCCCTGCAGTACCAGAATTCGAACAGCCCTGGACTAAAGGGACATGATTGGTAGGCCAACTCATGACTGGAACCCTGAACCTAACCTGAACTAAAACTAAAACCCTAACCTTTGCCCTGACCTTAATCCTAACCATAACCAATTAGGTAATTCAACATGGGTTTGCTGGTCAGTCATGGTACTTTAGTTTTTCCCTCAAAGAGCAGACCCCATGAGTCGGGTCAAAGGTCGAATTGTGTTGGCGGAAGTGACACGAGAGATCATCTTGTTTTGAAACACTGCAGTAAGAACACTTCTTAATTCAATTAAAGCTTGATATTGATAAGCTGTCAATATAAAGGATTTGGTTGTGTGACACGTTTGTGTGTAGGTACCTGGACAGCGTGTCCAATAAGGACAGCACCCTGCCTCCCATCCCCCACCTGCACTCTCTGCTGACAGACGATGGGGATCCCCACCCGGAGGTGGACATCTTCAAGCTGGTCCGCAGCTCCTACGAGGTGAGTCTCCTCAACATGACCAGGGCACCGTCATTCAATTACTCCTTCAATCTGTCAGAGATGGGGTCAATTCAGTCAATTAAGTTTAAATGGAATTCAGCCCAACCCTGCTTCCTAGACCCAAGTGTATTCACTGGTAGAACTGTCACTCTGTTTTGACCTTTACTCTGGCTGGTGATTATGCAGTCTCAGTGAATATCCCAGCCGTAGGATAGCAGCAGTGTTGACCTCTCTCTCGGTCCCGTGTGGCTGTTTGTAGAAGTTTGGCTCCATCCGGGCAGACGTGATCGAGCAGATGCGCTTCAAACAGAGGCTAAGGGTCATCCAGACCATCGAGGACACCACCAAACGCAACGTGGTAACGACCCCTGCTATTACACACACTGTATGGTACAACAGATGTTGGGTGTGGAGGATTTGAAGTCATTTTAAGCCATTGTTTCTGATTGTATTCAATGCTGGTTAGTTCTGATCTCCTCACACAGGTCCTAAATCCACTGTTCTCTTTCAGGTCAGAACCATTGTCACGGAGACTGCCTTCAGCATCGACGAACTGGAGGAGCTCTACGTTCTGTTCAAGGTGAGTGACAGCCATGCTGTAGCCAATATGATTAAATGGAACTGACTTCTAACCAATAGGAACTTAAAGGAACTCATCTCTTCCTGTATTGCTTTTCCTCAGCCTCCCTTTCTCTTTGGCAGGGCGTCTCATTTCTCCTAGCTCTCACATAGTGCCCTGCTGCCACGGCAACACTGAATTATGGGCTATAGTTGGAGCCGGTACTTAATATCCTTAGAGACAGAGCTAAAACCCTGGCAACAGCATTTTACTCTTCATCCATTAACACAACGGACGCTCACTGCTCAGTCCTGTTAGAGGACATGGAAAAAGACGGATGAGTCTTCAGCACAGTTCTAATGGTCAGGGGTGCTGGTATAAGATGTGAGAAGTAGAGAACTTTTAATACCCAATGTTGTGCAATGTTCACATTGTTCTCTGTTTATCAAGTACTTATCCATTAGAAACATTGTGCAAAGCAATTCAGCGGTATCTATATGCATTTCCTCACTGTGGGCGACCACATTTCCCCACATTTAGCATAGGTATCACCATTTGGTCTCATTCCACCTCACCTCGCTTCTTTATACTTCAAAATTTTCTAGAAAACTGCTACATAAATGTAATATATTTATTTCATTCACATTAAAACCCTGTTGAATCTATCAAATCTATTTCTACCATCTTCATTCTCCAGGCGGAACACCTGACCAGCTGCTATTGGGGCGGAACGGGTGGCAGCAACCCCACGGAGCGCCACGACCCCAGCCTGCCCTACCTGGAGCAGTACCGCATCGACCTGGAGCAGTTCAGGGGGCTGTTCTCCCTGCTCTTCCCCTGGGCCCCTGTCAACGGGGCCCATGCAGACCTCCTGGCCCTGCGCTTCTTCAGGCTCCTGGACCATAACGGAGACTCTCTGATTAATTTCCGGGAGTTTATTAGTGGACTGAGTGAGTATTGGTGGGTGAGGGGGTGTATCAAATAGAAGTTGACTAGTGATTGTAGCAACTGGTCAAAATGGATATTAAGTCTATATAGACATAATGAAATGTTATGACAAATTATCGCATCTATGGTGTATTTCAGGTGTTTTATGCCATGGGGATCTGACTGAGAAACTGAAGCTCCTGTACAAGATGCATGTGATTCCTGGTAAGTGTATGTGTGTGTGTGTACTGTTCACAGGGAGGGAAAGAAGTCCAGAGGGAAATCTATACTCCTTATATGCTGTCATAACTGAGTGAGGGGGAGGATGTTTTAAGGATAGGGGATTGGATTTATTTACTGTAAAGGAGCAAAGATAAATTATTTTGTTCTCTCCCTCGCTTGGTTGAGCATATGGAGAAGGGAAGCTGCGGTTGGATGGTGCTCAAGACTCACACAGCAGTATTTTCACTCTGCTGGAAATCTACCTCTCAATCAGAAGGGCTTTCATGGCTCTCTGGCTCAGGTCGCGTTAATTCCCTGTATAACAGCAAAGCCTGAAGCAGCTATTGTTTTGGTTCTCGGAATGATGGGGTTAGCTTTTTTCCTTTGCCAGCCACAAGGAAACATGGAAATATTGTCTCTGGCAGAATGATATATGTTGAGAACTAACAGATGTTTAGCGAGAAGAGGATACAGAAATGACTTCAGACTTATGATCCAACATTGGGATGTGTGAGGCCTCGATGGAAAGATAATGATGAATGGATACAATTTATATTGCACTTTTTCAACTGCAGTGTTTGAGGCGTTATGATAACGCCCCTTACAGCACTTGGAAAGGCGCTATAAAATGCTATCAATTATAATAACAATGGTAAGGCCTAAAATGTTGTATCTTCCTGTCCCCTCCCAGAGGTGACCCATGAGCAGGAACCAGACTCTGCCTTCGAGGCCACCCAGTACTTCTTTGAGGACATCACCCCGGAAACTTCCAATGGTAGGCCATGTCCTCATCAACACGCCAGAGGTTACACAATGTTTGCACCCCAAATTGCACCCTTTTCCCTGTATAGTCCACTAATGTTGACCAGGGCCTTATGTGCTCTCAATCACAGTCACACTCCACTCATGGCATGCATCAACCTATTTCAACCTCCCACTTTTTGTTGTCTTCTTCAGATAACTTCCTAATGTGTCCTTTCACCTTTGCACTCTTGACCTTTCCCTTCCTCCAGGCCTTGACCCCAAGTGCAAGAGCGAGAAGGATGATGGCTTTGTCAGGGTCACGTTCAAGACTGAGAAAGGTACGCACTGCTATAAAACAGTTATGAGACACGCGTATCTATCGCTAGTTTGTAAATGCTCCAATCTAAATGATAATACCTTAAGCCACAAAGTCTACCGTTCATGTTCCTTTTTTTTGTTTCCCAAGCTAGGCCTGCATGCCACTTCAGTTTATTGAGGGCATTATTGGTGCATGTTATCTTATTCATTCAACACTTTCTACTTGACAACAGCACATACATTAGTTGTTGTTATGGCCTCCTATAAATAGTCAAAGCGTGCCAGGCTGCTAGCTTTTAACTCTTAACGGCCACCTCTGTTTCTACAGTGAAGAAACTACACACCCCTGACTACCGCCACTACCTGAGGCTGTGGAACCAGGGCACCAAGAACAAACTGGACAACATGAAGGATCTGCCCAAACTCAACCAGGTAAGAGCATTAAGAACCACTCCACCTCCCCAGGGGGAGTCAGTGGAGTCCACTTGATCAATGTGGCTGTGTGAGGCTATGAAATTGTGTGTGTCGTGCCAATGAATCTACCTCGTCTTCCTTCCCAGGCTAACCTATGTCTTCCTCTCTCTCTCCTTCAGAGCCAGTTCATAGAGCTGTGCAAGACACTGTACAACATGTTCAACGAGGACGCCCAGGAGCAGGAGCTGTACCACGCCACGGCCACCGTCACCAGCCTGCTGCTGGAGATGGGCGAGGTGGGCAAGCTCTTCTGCCATTCCAAGGACCAGGAGGAGCAGGACCAGGATGATCCAGAGGAGGCCAAAACCAGTGGGCCAGCCCGAGATGGAGGGACCAAGCCTGGGGGTGTCTTCCAGCAGAGGGGCCAGGGGGAGAAGGAGAGCCAGGCCAGGCCCTGTGGCCCTGCGAAGAGGGATGGCAGGGGCGAGCAGCTGTCTGCCATGGAGGACATTAAGCTGGAGGACTCGTCCCCGAAGGACACAGGGACATCGTCCTCCATGCTCATCTCAGATGACGAGACCAAAGACGACACGTCCATGTCGTCCTACTCGGTGCTCAGCGGCGGCTCCCATGAGCTCGACGACAAGCTTCACTGCGAGGACATTAATGACGACACGGTCCTGGTGCGCAGCAAGAATGGGCCCCATGGTGGAGGTGGAGGGGTAGGGAATGGGCTTCACGGTGAAGGTGGGCCCCATGGCAGAGATGGGGGGCTGCCTCACAGCACCAGCATAGATAAAGACTGGGCCATCACCTTTGAGCAGTTCCTGGCATCGGTGCTCACTGAGCAGGCCCTGGTGCTTTACTTCGAGAAGCCAGTGGAGGTGGCCGCACGTATCACCAATGCCAAGAATGTGAGGAAAGTGGGGTGCTCCCTACTGTCCGCTAGCGACTATGAGATCTCCCTGTCTGGGTAACTAATGCCTCAATGAAAAAGAGAATTTACAGAGACAGACTCTTGCTCTGTAGGTTGACTGCTTCGGAAAACAGGGAAACATGTCATGTAAATGTACAACGTGAAAAACCCAGTCTTCTCCTCTTTGTTGGGTGACAAGAATGACAGTCTGCTAGAACTGATAAGTCTAACATTTGTGTGCAATACTATAAGAGTAAAAAAATCAAATAAATACCTGCTCTTAGCAATGTATTTTACCAGATGTCAACAACTTGGTTTTATCTTTAGGGTTAGATTCTGTTCAGCAGAGGGACCAGGGAAGGACAAAAAGGGCTTTATTGACCTTTGACCTCAAAAGGAATTCAGGCAGAGCTGTGGTGTGTGTACTGTACATGTATTAGCTGTGCTTGCTGTACTTTATATGAAGTCATGTATACATGTTACTACTAATAATCGCTAAACCAGTTAGACTACTACGTATCATGATGTTTAAGTCTTACAGACCACCAGCCCAGTCCAGGAGTGGCCTGTCACAGTCCCAGAGGAACACTGCTCAGTCGTTGTAGAGTTCTGTCACCCGCTAACTCATTAGCCGCTAGGCTAATTGACTAACAGCAACCTGTGGGGCAGTTCTACTCACTGCTAATCTATTAGCCGCTAATTTACACTAGAAACAATGGTTAAGACGGGTAGCATCCGTTAGCTACAATGAAGAAGTGACTGTACTTCTAGAGTTGGGAAGATTAGTTGCCGCCGCTTCAGGATAACCCACACTTGCACTGGAATGAAATATGAATGGTGGTGAAACCTTTATCTGGCTAGATGTACTTCAGTAAATTCACTAAGGAAAAGACTGTTTAGATTTCATTCGTGTGGTAGCTTAGCCTGCATACTGAACTGTAGAGCACATGCACTTTGTTTTATCAGGAAAAAATGACATTTACAACATCTTTCCTTTTAATTCCATAAGCATGTTTTCTGCCTTTTTTCTGTGCCACTCCTGCACTCGTCGTCAGCACACTCCAAAAGCGTATTTTTTTTAAAACAATGTTTTTGAACTTTTTGCTCTGTATATTTTTACTGTTTTATTTATTTTTTTGTTCCAATGTGAATGATTTTGTCATGTACAAAGGTCATGATTTTTAAGTGTACCACTTCAACTAATTAAAAAGTGTAGAATGAACGGTCTTACGCTACATATTAAAATGTCTCATGTCTCTTTATGGGATTTATCAGTTAGGGTTGCTCATACTGTAGCCTGGGATAAATATTGATAAGCTCTGTTTCGACATTGAGAGGGGAAGACGGATCTATACAGAGATGGAGACGGAGCACCCTCTGCTGGAGAAGAGAATGTTCCAGAATCAGACCCAAAATTCTGCAATGCCACCAAAGATCAGGATATATGAGGATGCTTTCATCAGGCTGTTTATCATTGAAAGAATGGTCAGTTCCTGTCTACTTGAGGGGGTGGCTCTCCCATAGACACCAATGCGATAGCAGTTGGGTCTGGTCTACTCAGCTCAATGGTCTACTCGGCTCCATTTGAAACAAGCAAAAAATGAGGGAGTAGAATATCTCTGATGCCACCACTGCAAATACTTTTCTCTTTTCTATCTAAGCGAAGGGTTAATGGCTAACATTTTTGCAGTTCTCTAGCTTCGACAATGGTGCGCAGTGTCAGCGTGGGAGACATGCTGAAATAGAGACTTTGTCACATACAGGTTGTTTGTGAAATCTCTCGCTTTCTTCTCATCTGCTGCTCTGCAGATGCTTGGGGGTGTGGTTCAGGTTGACCAATAAGAGCTTGCCATTGTAATGCATATGGGAACATTCTCTAGCAATGATTAATCCATTAACGTAGTAATGGATTGGGTTGAAGTGTTTACTGGTCTCTGTTCTCCTTTTACTGCAGTTATGTAATACTTGTTCATCCCAGGACCTGAGCAAACGCAAAGGTCCCTAAATTATGGATTCAAAGGTCATTAGAATGTAGAACAGGGTTTCCAAAACTCGGTCCTGGGGCCCCCCTGGGTACACGTGTTTGCTCTTGCACTACACAGCTGATTCAGGACCGTCTTTGGGAAACTGATGTAGAACACTGGATTTTTGATTTATTAAATTAACACCTAATTAATCATGTGTGATGCTGAATGATAGTGTGTTTAAAAAAAAAAAAAAATTACCATTCATCCCAGAGCCTACACGGTAGGTGCAAAGTCTTATGTATGGTAGCAAACAATGTCCCCAATTCCCTCTTGCTTTTAGGATTATTTTCTGTTTATACTCCAATCACCGGTTTTTTTTCCTTTGTCTACAGGGGTAATATGTTAACCAATAATGTTCTGTTTATCAAGTTCTCATTCCTGTGTGTTTACCATGAACCTGGGTGGTCAGCCTAACCGCACTTCTTTACACCCGGAAGCTAGCCGCACCAATGTGCCTGAGGAAGCACTGTTCAACTGACGACCGAGGTCAGCATGCAGGTTGCCCGGCGCACCACAAGGAGTCGCTAGGGTGCGACGAGCCAAGTAAAGCCAAGTAAAACCCGGATGATGCTGGCCCAATTGTGTGTTGCCCTATGGGACTCCCGATCATGGCCGGTTGTGATACAGCCTGGGATCGAACCCGGGTCTGTAGTGATGCCTCTAGCACTGCCTTAGTGCCTTAGACCTCTGCGCCACTCGGGGGGCCCAGGGTCAGTTTTGTCTTTTACATAAGAAGGTGGCGTTTCTCAGTAGCTGAGCTGAAGAGGGAGAGAGGGAAAACACCCTGCTGTAAGGCAATACTCTTATCAGACCCATTTGACCTTTAGTCCCTAGATCACGTCACAACCCTCCCACTTCTGTCACCTCTGTATATTGACCGAGAGGCAAACTCTTCACTCTACATGTGCCAGCATTACGATTTGAACGGTTCTGGGACTTCAGTCCGTTCCAACATGTGCTCAAACATTTTGTCCCCCTAAAAACACCAGTGACATGTAACTTATTGTAGAGAATTAAGGTAGCTGCTAGCATGGTTAAACCAGACTGAACACTACAGCCTGGTATGTTTAAACGTCTCTATCAATAGGCAGCCAATCGAAATAAAGCCAACTATCTCACCTGGTCTGTCACAATTTCATCAGGAACACCAGTTACCTTTTGACAGACTGTCATGAATCTGGCTGTTAGCCAATTAAACTCTCCCACCTTAAGCCCCTGTCCTCCACACCCTAACTCCTATTGGCTGAGAGCTTAGACAAGCCTCTCGACAGCTGGTACGATGGGTCCACTGCACGTTACTGATGTTGTTGCTACAAATGTTGTAGATAAGCAACATATTGTTGTAATGAAGGGAATGATTACATTCAGTAAACCCATCTTCGTGTTACGGATACTTCTGATATTCATATAGGTCTGCTGGTAGCTGTGGGGTGAACAGAGTAAAAGAGCCCCAGTGGTTCCAAATACTCTGTGGTAGATGGCTATGTAAACTCAGAATAAAAAGAAATGTCCCTTTTTCAGGACCCTGTCTTTCAAAGATAATTTGTAAAAATCCAAATAACTTCACAGATCTTCACTGTAAAGGGTTTAACCACAGCTTCCCATGCTTGTTCAATGAACCATACATTAATGAACATGTATGCACCTGTGGAACGATCGTTAAGACACTGACAGCTTACAGACGGTAGGCAATTAAGGTCACAGTTATGAAAACGTAGGACACTAAAGAGGTATTTCTACTGACTCTGAAAAACACCAAAATAAAGATGCCCAGGGTCCCTGCTCATCTGCGTGAACGTGCCTTAGGCATGTTGCAAGGAGGCATGAGGACTGCAGATGTGGCCAGGGCACTTAATTGCAATGTCCGTACTGTGAGACGCCTAAGACAGCGCTACAGGGAGACAGGACAGACAGCTGATCGTCCTCACAGTGGCGGAGCACTTGCAACAACACCTGCACAGGATCGGTACATCTGAACATCACACCTGCGGGACAGGTACAGGATGGCAACAACTGCCCGAGTTACACCAGGAACGCACAATCCCTCCATCAGTGCTCAGACTGTCCGCAATAGGCTGAGAAAGGCTGGACTGAGGGCTTGTAGGCCTGTTGTAGTAAGGCAGGTCCTCACCAGACATCACCGGCAACAACGTTTCCTATGGGTACAAACCCACCGTCGCTGGACCAGACAGGACTAACAAAAAGTGCTCTTCACTGACGAGTTGCAGTTTAGTCTCACCAGGGGTGATGGTCTGATTCGAGATTATAGTCGAAGGAATGAGCGTTACACCGAGGCCTGTACTCTGGAGCGGGAGCGATTTGGAAGTGGATGGTCCGTCATGGTCTCGGGCGGTGTGTCACAGCATCATCGGACTGAGCTTGTTGTCATTGCAGGCAATCTCAAAGCTGTGTGTTACAGGGAAGACATCCTCCTCCCTCATGTGGTACCCTTCCTGCAGGCTCATCCTGACATGACCCTCCAGCATGACAATTCCACCAGCCATACTGCTCAGTCTGTGCGTGATTTCCTGCAAGACAGGAATGTCAGGGTTCTGCCATGGCCAGCGAAGAACCCAGATCTCAATCCCATTGAGCATGTCTGGGACCTATTGGATCGGAGGGTGAGGGCTAGGGCCATTCCCCACAGAAATGTCCAGGAATTTGCAGGTGCCTTAGTGGAAGAGTGGGGTAACATCTCACAGCAAGAACTGGCAAATCTGGTGCAGTCCATGAGGAGGAGATGCACTGCAGTAATTAATGCAACTGGTGGCCACACCAGATACTGACTGTTACTTTTGACCCCCCCCCCCCCCCCTCCATTTATGTTCGTCACATGTCTGTGGAACTTGTTCAGTTTATGTCTCAGTTGTTGAATCTTGTTATGTTCATACAAATATTTACACATGTTAAGTTTGCTGAATATAAACGCAGTTGACAGTGAGAGGACGTTTCTTTTTTTGCTGAGTTTATGACAAAAGGTACCAAAAGGTACCATTACACAATGAGTGGGGAATGTTGCCACATTGCACTGAGATTAATGAAATATTCCCATTAAATGTTGCATTGTAGTTTCAAAGTAATGTACTGGTAAATGTGTTGTTTTTCACGAATGTTAGAAGCTGTGCGCTGCTGTAGGGTTGATTTGGACATTGACTTTCTTGACAGTGAGTGGACTTTGGTTTGGCCCGTGCTCCTGTACACAGTAACACCTCTCTCTGTGGCAAGTCAGTAAAAAATTGAATAAATATGAGGATGCACAACTCCTTGTTTCAGGGTTAGGGCTGGCTCCCTGGGACTGTAGTTTGGGCTCTCACGTCCTGCAGTAAACCAATAGCTAGTCAAACGGATTTTAATCCACAGGATTAATAACAATGTAAGTACTCTCAGATATTACCTGTTAGATTTCGCTACACTCGCAAAACAATTTGATTTGATTTGACCAACATGGTTTAATTTTTTGTTGTTGTTGGTTAGACCTAATATAGGTTTTGTAAATCTTGGTTTCTTTTTTAGATGTGTTGCACCATTTAATTTTAAACCTGGATTAGTTCATCTAAAGTTCGATCTTTAAACTATGAGAAGTTACATGTGTCATAATGGATTCACCATAGCAACGTGTTCTCATTCTATTTCTATGGAAACAAATTAGCACTGGTCATTGCTAGCTTGTGTCCTTTATACAGGCTATTAAAACTATACTTTTTGGTCAAATTAGTTAGCTGGCTAGTTGACTTTTACAATCATGGTATCCACAAGAGCGTTAATCACACTGAAAATGAAGCACATACACTGACATTTTATCAATTTAAACCTCCTGCAGGAGCAGTTCAGAATAATCCCTTATCTACATTTTAATTTCATTTTAAAACAATAGAGCAAGAAGATTTAAACTAAGAACAAAATTAAACTTAGTTTAGAAGAAGGTTTACATTTAACAAAGATTAATTTAAAACTAGGTTTAACATGTGGTGCAACAAGATTAATAATTGAACCTTGATTTAACCCCGTTTAAACCTTGATTAAACCCAGTTATTGACCTTGATTAAACCCAGTTATTGACCTTGATTTAACCCAGTTTGAGTTAATCCATGTTGGTGCAACCCACCCCTATATATAACTGATGTTTATTTGATCTGGTTGATTGTATAGATTATTATAATCAATGCTGTTCAGTTGTTATTATGATGTAATGTGTTTTCAAATATCACAAAATCCCTCCTGCCACAACAATAGGCTACACACTGCACAGGCTATTGTACTTTAGAAACTGAATCAACAAATTGACCGGCATATTACTCAACAATATCCTAAGTATCCACAGCATTTTCCTAAATTCCAAGGATGGTAAGAGAGAATAGATGCGGCAGTGTTGACATCCTTCCCTCTTCCTCCTTCACTGTCTGCAGTACCAGGGACCATGGTGGGAATGAAGCCCTCCGATACACCCCCTACCCTGGGGGTGAAGCTGCTGAGTGCTGGCTCAGCGGCCTGCATCGCTGACCTGGTCACCTTTCCCCTGGATACAGCCAAAGTCAGACTCCAGGTAATGGTTCACTGTCCACCTCCAGCCCTGAAGACTTGAGTCTGACCTCCTGTAACTCTGAATTTTACTGGCACCTCCTGTAACACTGATTCTTGTGGGGACCTCCGTTAACACTGACACTTGTGAACCCCAGATTCAGGGAGAGAAGGTGGCGTCGGAAGCTACCAAGGGCATCCGCTACAGGGGGGTGTTTGGGACAATCAGTACCATGATCCGGACGGAGGGGCCCAGGTCGCTGTATAACGGTCTGGTGGCGGGCTTACAGAGACAGATGTGCTTTGCCTCCATCAGGATCGGCTTCTATGACAACGTCAAAAACTTCTACTCTGGCGGCGCAGACAGTAAATTAGGATAACAGTTATTCATCGGAGATAATAATCTGTGATGTTACATATTTTGTACCAAGAGAAGAAGCATCATATAGTACCTCAATCATCATCCTTTCAGTACTTAACAAACCCTCTGCCCCTGTCCTATCCCAGCTGCAAATATTGGTATCCGTATCTTGGCCGGCTGCACCACAGGGGCCATGGCTGTGTCTTTCGCCCAGCCCACGGACGTGGTGAAGGTCCGCTTCCAGGCTCAGGTCAACCTGACCGGGGTGGCTCGTCGCTACACGGGCACCATGCAGGCCTACAAACACATTTTCAACCACGAGGGCATCCGCGGGCTCTGGAAAGGTTAGTCAGTACAACCCTGGGCCCAATCGGTTGATTTGCAAGTAACACCAATCTCCATTGGTTGTGTTGCTGCCAGCTTTGAGCCCCATTGATTGTGTTTGTCCGTAGTGGAACTGTTTGCATAGAAAAGACCAAAGATTGTTGTCTATGTCACTGTCATTCAATGTCAGGGATGTACAGATATTGATTGGAGCAGATACTGCAAAGTTGATGATCCCATAGGACAGAACTTGAGTGCACCTGAAAATAAAGCTTGGCTTTGCAGGTTGTTGTTGAGTTTTCTTGGGCCTTTTACTAATGATAGACTAGTGGTTTAATTCTGGTATAACTATTGGGGTTATCAACCAACCGACGTGCTTCTTGTTCACTCCAGGCTGTCTACCCAACATCACTAGGAACGCTCTGGTCAACTGCACAGAGCTTGTGACCTATGACCTCATCAAGGAGGCCATTCTTAGGCACAACCTGTTGTCAGGTGAGTGGGTGCTATTGGTGCATACAGTCACAGCGAGACAGCTGACTGGGCAGAAGTCCACATGCCCTCTCGCTCTTTTGTTCTTCATGTATCTTGAAAGCCTGATAACAGTATACATATTGGTACATAATATTCTGTCCAGCTATGGAATAACACGGAGCTAACATTTATCTCATGGATTTTTATTGCACCTTTCACAACAAAGCGGTATAAAACAGAGATAATGATTTCCTGCAGGCCTCGAGACAGAGGCCTTATACAGTACAATGTATCTGCATGGCACTACTTGAACATTAACTTTAGTGTAAGCATTTCTGTTATACATCTGTGTTAATCCACTAGTTCATCTAAGGTTCAATCTTTAAACTATGATTAGTTACACGTGTCATAATGGATTCACCATAGCAATATGTTCTCATTCTATTTCTATGGAAACAAATTAGCTAGCTAGCAAATTGAGTTTGAAATACAGGCCATTAAAACGAATTGCACTTTTTGGTCGAAATAGTTAGCTGGCTAGTTGACTTTTACAAACATGGTATCCACAAAATCTAAAATTGTTAATCATACTGAAAATAGGTGCCCATTGATATCTTTGTGACAGTGTTTCAAAAGGGCTTATGATGACCGTTTTCCCACAGATAACCTCCCGTGTCATTTTGCTTCTGCGTTCGGCGCCGGCTTCGTTACCACCTGCATTGCCTCTCCGGTGGACGTGGTGAAGACACGATACATGAACTCTCCGCCGGGCCAGTATAAGAGTGCCATCAACTGTGCCTGGACCATGGCCACCAAAGAGGGACCCACGGCCTTCTACAAAGGGTGAGCTCACAGACAGTCACACACACTGACCGGTGTCCTTCAGTCTGTTGATAGAACAAGGCAGTCGGATGTAGTTGTACATTTTAGAGTCCTCAATGATATATAATTGATTTTGCTGTTTTGGATGGTTACCTTGACACAGTAACTCTTCCAGAGGAGGCTGGTGGGAGGAGATATAGGAGGACTGGCTCATTGTAATGGCTGGAATGTAATCAAACATATTGAAACCACGTTTGACTACGTTCCATTTATAACATTCTAGCCGTTACAATGAGCCCATCCTCCTATAGCTCCTCCCAGCAGCCACCTCTGAACTCTACTAAGCAAAACTTTGGAGCATTCGCAGGGATCTTTAGTTGAAAGTCACTCCCAGACAGGCCAACTAATGTTTAATTTGTCCTCTCTTGTTCCCTGTAGATTTGTGCCCTCATTTCTAAGGCTGGGCTCATGGAACGTTGTGATGTTTGTGTCGTTTGAGCAGCTCAAGAGAGTCATGATGGTAGGAAAGCAGAAGATGGAGGACAAAAGTTAACTTCATTCCTAATGATGACAAGCGCACAAACCCTAGCCATATTGAGTTGGACCCACAATGTAGTGTAGACTACAGGAACACTATGGACCACGATCCATAACGTTAAGATTCCTATGTGTTCGTCAGCATGTTGTATGAATAATGAGGAATCCTTTGTTAAAAAAGGAGTTGTGAAAGTGCATTTGAAGTGCATCTACCTTGGAGAACAGTTTTATTTTCTCTATTGTTATTTATTTTGACCTATACTTCTCCTACGGTCTCAAACCAGTCCACGGAGACCTCTAGCCATTCTCTATAGTGTATTTAGCACACCTGCCAAATGTGAACTAATCAGCAAGCTGCTGTTACTTTAAATCAGATGTACTAGGGTTAGGATACAGAGTACTCTAGGAACGACTAGAGTTAAGGCAGCCCCCTCCGCAACGCTCTGATTCAGAGGGGTTGGGTTAAATGCGGAGGACACATTTCAGTTGAACGCATTCAGTTGTGCAACTGACTAGGTCTCCCCCTTTCTCTTAATTCCCCCCCAAAACTTTTAATTAGTTATAGTTTAATAATTAGTATTTAGATGGAGGTAATTTGCAATATATTGAACTTAATAAATATACTTTGTTTGTCTGTGTTCATTGTATTGTTCATTACACCATCCATTTAATCTCAATCTCGGGCCTGACAGCTGACAGTCATCACACACACATCCAAAAACATCACATCAGAAGTTTAATTTATTAACACTGGACATGTGTCAGTCGTTACAAAGATCCATACTGGGTCTACAAAATGTCAAATCATCTTAAAAAAAAAAAAAATCAGGGCCCACGGCCTATAAATAACAGACAAAATACCATACAAAGTCAGCTTTCAGCAAAGACAATATTGTACGAATGTGTGGAATAGGCAGCGGCGTAATAACCAGTAATCTCAGCACCACCTATTGAAATGTATTGACAACGACGGTATCAATTCAAACGCATTAAAACATGCACAGAGCTCTCAGTGTCTGAGTAAGTAGTACAACCACTGAGCATTAGGTAAACAAATTATTCCTTAGTTGTAAGTCTACTACGATATAAATTCCCTCTCTGGACACATATTTGATTCCTGAGCAAGAAGGACAAATACGAGAATGAGTAGGCAAAGTTATTATGAATACATGCGAGACGGCACTTGTTGACTTTGTTAAATAAATTCAAACCTAGTTACCAGCTAGTTAATATTATTCACCAATCTCAATTTCCTCTAAAACTATTATGTAATTCCTTTCCATGTCCACTGAAAAGTACACAGCCAATCAACTACATAGAACTAGTGCCCTACTATTTTATTTCCCCTTTTGTAATATTTGAAGCATTGGAATGGTCATTATTTGAGGCAGAGGGTTGAATTCCAGTCACTTGGTCTTATTTATTTCTAAAAACTACTAAAGTCACTAATTTATACCATTTTTAAAAAGAGGTGTGTAGATTGGGTCTAAACTAAGATCGAAGGGAAAGCTAGCTCAAAATGTCCCTTATAGATTTGGAAGTACGCTGTAGTGTATCGAGGTTCTGGTGGTCCCAATTAGGTCCAAGCGAGACCCGTTCAGTCGGTTGGTCGGTCAGTTACTTCTTGGACTATCCGTCATGGTGAGGGCGACGGCGGGGTCCAGCAGTTGAATCTTGATGTTGTCGTGGAACTTTTCCCTGTAGTGGTTGAACTCCATGATGCTCTCGGGCTCCTCCTCCACCCAGAACTTATCAAACTTGTACACCAGGTAACCTGAAGCAGGGAGGCCAAGACAGACTTAGGGGTTTAGGTAACCTGAAGCAGGGAGTTATCCCCTATGCTACTGACAAACAGAGTTGAGCGCGATTAGCATACACTTACAGAACAGCTGATGGAGGTGCTGCAGTTGGGGTCTCCCAGACACCGTGTTGTAGAAGTGGGGTTTGAGAGCACCACTCTTCAGTAAACTGTACGCCATCTCCGTCAGGTTGATACCCACTATGGCATAGGAGTACCTGAAACATGACACACATATGATAATCATTAAAAGGCTATAAATGTTGTCAAAGTAGGTTTACTTTGGGTGTGCTTGTTTTAGCTTGTTTGGGGCCCAGGTGGGCAGAGGTTTCCCTTTAGGACTAATGGAAAAGTCTCAAATGTGGAAACTCTACCCACCCAGTACATTGGGCAAGCTAAAACAAACAACTATTGACAGATGAGTGAATATACTGAAATGTGCAACAGAACAGCTGACATTTAAAGAACAGAGTTCAACAGGCCAGTCAACTCCTAAAATGAGATAATTACGTAATCCTTACCCCAGTTTGGGATGGTTTGCGTGGGACAGCACTTGCCGAGCCTCTTCAGTGTAGTTCTCACTAAAGAACCTGTAATAAACAAGATACCGAATAAAAAAAGTTTAAGCTAGCTTAAACTTGAGAAAAAAATATACAACTTTTCAGAATACTAATGAGCAAGGTTAGATTGTTAAGGACTGTACAGTCATTCAGACAACATAACTCACACAAGGTTGGTTAGGCCCAACATGCCCATTCCTCGGAAGTCAGTCTTGGGGTCATCGCCTTGGAAACCAATGTCGCCCCACTGTTTGGTAACTCTGGACTCCAGTTTGACCTCGGGCATCAACAGGTCCCACAACTGTAGAGTCAGACAAGTCCATTCCTGTTAATACTTTACACTTACCTTTAAATAGAGATGATATTAAAAAGGTTGAAACAGTCATGTTGAATCATCTCATCCAGAAACATTCCACTGCTCCATGCTAGTCATTGACATAAAACAAATGAACAGCCACAGTACCTTCAAAAGCATTTCCTCGTGTTGGACTTTATCCGAGTCAAAATTCTCCTTCCTCAACTCTTCCACGGACGTGAATAAGTTCCTGTATCCCGTTATTTGTAAGAGACACAGCTTCAGATTCACCTTAAACCTAGGACCAAAGAGACACACATTAGTCAGCAATACATACCATATAAAATCATCTATATAAAATATTAATAAAACTGTAAAGGGTAACAAGACTGACGTGGGATCCCTCTGCGTTTTGACATTCTTTTCCCTCATGACAAGATCCAGATGCTTCTCCAAACCATCCTCCTCCACTTCCACAGCAGCTCTTAATAGCTGGAGAGAGGGAAGGAGAGAGGAAGAGAAAGGGAGGGGAAAAGGATGGAGGGACAGAGGAGAGAGATGGTGTGATTAGTTATCTCATCCATGGTAATTGCTCAGAGTTTGTGTTAGTACTTCTCCTACAGACTATGATGTCATAACACGCACGATGATCACTGAGGTCAGATGATGGAACAACCAACTATGTATTACCTACTGCCTTAAACTTTGTATGGGGGAAATACCATAGTAACAGAGTGATGCTGAGACTCAGAATTGTTCCCTTTAAAATGTATGCCAAACAAAAAATAATATTTGCAAAGTTAAGCAAACCATACAACTACACACAACGACAACTTCCAACAGTGCAGATGCAAAGGTTTGGTAAGTGAATGACAACACCAACAGCACAAACCCTCATTTTATTACCAAACTTTGCATCTGCACTGTTCAACTAAATGTGTTTTTGTAAAATATTCTGTGGAAATTGTTAAAGTAGTTGTGTGCATTGAGTTGTATGTTTTGTTTAACTTTGCAATCATTGGTATTTGTTTGCCATTCATTTTAAAAGTGAAAAATCAGAGTCTCCGCATTTCTCTATTACCATGGAAATGCCCATGAACTGTTGATAAGAATGTGAATAGCAACCATCGAGGTACTGATCAATGGATTTGTTAAGTGGGTTAAATGTAACAGTTGATTGTGGTTGTCTGTATGATAACTAGTCAACCATGCATTCCTGCTTCAGTAAAAATCAAGTGAAATGAATGATTTCCAACATTTACCTTAGATTTGGAGTTCTTGAGTGAGTATTCTGAATGAAGAAAAATCAAATGCCAGGTTAAAAACAGTTCAAAATGATAATGAATAGCACAACTGACAACTTGTTTTTCGTATAGGCTGGGTAGTGTTCATTGGGCATCGAATGGAGGAAAAACAGGGAGGACTATCTGGACTTGTCCAATTAGAGACGCCAATTGTTGTTTTTCCGTAACAAAACGCTTTAAAACATGCTCTGTTACCCTAATGAACACTATTTAGCTCTAGAATGTAACCTCACCTGCTTTCGTTGTCCTGGGCGCCCCAGGCTTGTAGCCGGCACAAATCCTTTGCAGCTCGCATTTCCCTGTCACCTGTCTGATGAACCACTTCAGCCAGTATCTAAGGAAGGACGTGTAGAAGTATCCCCAGATGCTGCCGAACATGGTCTACAACAAACATGTCAGCAAGAGTTCAAAATACAACAAGGCAAGTGAATGACACCATAATCATAAGAGTATTCCAAGACACATACTGGTAGGACAGCAATGGCGAGCCGTGCCTCTTCTTCGAAACATTGACAAATGAGCACCCAAAAAGATTCCCCGTGTACTCCAGACAAGTCTATCGATTTATCCTTTAGTTGTACGCCGTGCAATGGTATTAATGGCAGATTTTTTTTTTCTCCAGCAATGGTAATGTCTCTGTAGTAGGAGCTAGCTATTGATACCTTCAAGCTATCAGTCTTTAAAGTACTGCAGGACCTCCCCAAAAACAATCATTGCCTACTCTGTACAAAACCCCATATTCAATGGGAACGGTTGATACGTAGCTAATCTTAAAATGGCATGTCATCAGATAGGCCTAGGTGGTCATGTCAGGTCAAGTCAATCACTGGAAAGTTACCGTAGCAGTAACTTTCCACGGTGTCCCCCTCCCAAATTATCTAAATCTAACTGCAACTATTTCACAATCATTGATTTGCTAGCAAGCCATCTGTTGAATGCTGTTCCAGGACAGTCATTTACTTAGCTAGGAGACCAGGCGTGATTCATTTTGCCAATTAGTTCGTCGTACAGCCTAGAAACCAGGTGCAGGCTGTGGCACCGCTGAACCAGGCTTGCCAGTGAAATGAGAGAACACGTTGCAACATGAACAGAACGGCTCTATTGTAATTTGAGCTCCTACTTTAGCAGGTGTCTTTACACAAATGGCTTTTGCTTGGCAAAATAACTGCTTTGTTAGCCGACTGACAGCTTGTCTTTTGTTTAGCAGCTAACGTTAGTTAGCTCCTAACTAACTGCTAGCTAGTCAGCTCGTAGTAGATCGCCTCATTTCAGCCACTGTGCCTCCACCGTAAAGCTTCAGCACAGTAGCTTCAGGTTTCTAAGTTAGTTGTTGGGGTACTAAAAATGTACAGTCATTTCATTGACCGGTAACGTTACAACACTAACTAGACTAGCTATAACAAACTGACTGTTCTGGAACAGCATTCAACGGATAGCTTGCTAGCAAATCAATGATTGTGGAATACTTGCAGTTAGAGACCTAGATAATTAACCCCAGAAAGAAAGTCAACATGTTAATAAACACAGTTAGCTATACCTGGCTTTTAAGCGTTAGCTAGCTAGCTACCTACTAACGTTAGCTAGCTTAGCCACACATTCACAACAGGTTGTCAATATTTACCTCTAGTAATCAGGTGGATTATGTCAGCAATTACGCCTTGACTTGAGTGAAGATAGCAATAAATATACCTAGTTGGGAGCGTTATTTACTTTAGCAATGACAAATTCCTCAGATTAAACTAAAAAAGATGTGTCCACTGAGATAGTGATGTTGACAAGTATTTTTTGGCTAACCTCTTCTTTGATTAAGAGAATCTCGACCCACAAGTGTACCACTTTACCTTTAGCGCCACCTGTTGGGTTGGGGTATGGAGAGTTGATGGAATCCTGGGGTGTATTCAATACGCAGATTCTGTGTCAAAACGTTTTGCAACAGAACAGAAACCGTGTACTCCAAACGATCTTCAACGTGACATACAAGTTGTTGGGTTCTTAAACGGACGTTGTAGTTCCTATTAATTGTATGGTTTCCACGTGTTGCCATTCCAATCTGAATAGTCTGCTAAGGGTTTGGCACAAGCTGCTATAAATGATAAATTCTGCTCTAAAGTGAAGTTTGTGGGGTTCCTTCCAACTTCTTCTACCCGCTTTATTTTATTTTTAAGAGAGCCACAACTCAACTACAACTTATATTTAAGAACAAAACGGAACTCACCAACATTTGGAGTAAATTTTTTTACCTGCTAATTAATTGCACCCTGGTGTCCCAGGTCTAAATCAGTCCCCGATTAGACGGGAACAATGAAAAAAAAAACAGTGGAACAGGCTTCGAGGTCCAGAGTTGAAATTGAGGGCACTAACCTATTATAATAGCTGCATTTCCTATACTTGCCACATGAAGGTGCGGATGTTGCATAGGATGTATGGTGAAAATACTTCTCTAAAGAAACCATGGTCACTGGTATAGGGATTAAGTTTAACAGCTCGACAAATTCCTTGAATTAGTAGTGTGTTCATATTTGATTGAAGTATGGAATCAGACATGTCAATCTCCCATTTTTAAACACTAATGTTTTGGCAAAAAAAAAACATTGCATGTATGGAGACTTTACTTTATCTATGATATAGCTTTATCAATCTAAGTATCTTCAACTATTTATCTATATATTTTAATCAATAATGTATTATATATTTTTATATATTTATCTATATCTATATGGTATGTATATGTCAATAGATTCCGATAGCACATTTGACCACATCAATCAAATCAAACTTTATTTGTCACTTGCGCTGAATACAACAAGTGTAGACCTTCCTATGAAATGCTTTTTTGCTTACAATCCCTTAACAAACAGTGCAGTTCAAGAAGAGTTATGCGCACTGTGTTAAGAAGCAGTGCCGCTTGGTTGGGTTGTGTATCAGAGGACACATGACTTTCAACCTTCGTCTCTCCCGAGCCCGTACGGGAGTTGTAGCGATGAGACAAGATAGTAACTACTAACAATTGGATACCACGAAATTGGGGAGAAAAAGGGGGTAAAATTAAACAAAAAAAGTAACACAATAAGAATAACAATAACGAGGCTATATACAGGGGGTACCGGTACCGAGTCAGTGTGCGGGGGTACAGGTTAGTTGAGATAATTTGTACATGTAGGGGTGAAGTGACTATGCATAGATAACAAACAATGAGTAGTAGCAGTGCACAAAAGGAGTGGAGGGTCAATGTAGATAGTCCGGTATTAATTGTTCAGCAGTCTTATGGTTTGGAGGTAGAAGCTGTTGAGGAGCCTTTTGGTCCTAGACTTAACGCTCCGGTACCGCTTGCCGTGCGGTAGCAGAGAAAACAGTCCATATTTGGGTGACTGGAGTGTCTGACAATTTTATGGGCTTTCCTCTGACACCACCTATTATGTAGGTCCTGGATGGCAGGAAGCTTGGCCCCAGTGATGTACGGTCAGATGCTGAGCAGTTACTGGCGGTGATGCAACCAGTCAGGATGCTCTTGATGGTGCAGCTGTAGAACCTTTTGACAATCTGGGGACCCATGCCAAATCTTTTCAGTCTCCTGAGGGGGAAAAGGTTTTGTCCTGCCCTCTTCACGACTGTCTTGGTATGTTTGGCACTTTGTGACATCATCTGATGTAAGAATGGCTTTATAAATACATTTCATTGATTGGTGATGTGGACACCAACCGCTCCACTACAGCTCCATCGATGTTAAGGGGCCTGTTCAGCCCGCCTTTTCCTGTAGTCCACAATCATCTCATTTGTCTTGCTCACATTGAGTGAGAGGTTGTTGTCCTGGCACCACACTGCCCGTTCTCTGACCTCCTCCCTATAGGCTGTCTCATCGTTGTCGGGGATCAGGCCTACCACTGTTGTGTCGTAAGCAAACTTAATGATGGTGTTGGAGTCGTGTTTGGCCACGCAGTTGATGGGGAACAGGGAGTACAGGAGGGGACTAAGTACACACCCCTGAGGGGCCCCAGTGTTAAGGATCAGCGTGGCAGACGTGTTGTTGCCTACTCTTACCACCTGGGGGCGGCCCGTCAGGAAGTCCAGTATCCAGTTGCAGAGGGAGGTGTTTAGTCCCAGAGTCCTTAGCTTAGTGATGAGCTTCGTGGGCACTATGGTGTTGAACGCTGAGCTGTAATCAATGAACAGCATTCTCACAAAGGTGTTCCTTTTGTCCAGGTGGGAAAAGGCAGTGTGGAGTGCGATTGAGATTGCGTCTTCTGTGGATCTGTTGGGACGGTATGTGAAATGGAGTGGGTCTAGGTAGTCCGGGAGGATGCTGTTGATGTGACATATATGTTGTGGTGTGTTTAAATCGTAATTAAAACGTCAAATGAAGCCATTTCTATCTCAATTTCAAATAAATTCTGGAAAACAATTAAGTACCTTACTGTGATTGTTTTAAATTTAAAATGTCTAAAAGAAAAAAATAGCTTCTTAGTGAAGAGCAATTTCTCAAGGAAAAATGTTGATAGGACAGTCTGGGAGTGGTTTGCATGGGGAGGGGAAATCTTAAAACTAGCTGTTATTGGCAGAGAGGTTTGGAACTCTCTTTCTTATTGGTCTATTAACTTATTTACCACATGGTGATGTCACAACAGAAGGCCAAAACTCCATCCCACCAAAAAAGGCTGAAATTTCAGGTGACCTTTTCTAACAGCTTTTACACTCAAAGGTATTGTCCTTTTCACAGATTTATTACTGTGGAAATATATAGACATATATATATATACAGTACCAGTCAAAAGTTTGGACACATCTACTCATTCCAGGGTTTTTCTTTATTTTTACTATTTTACACATTGTAGAATAACTATGAAATAACACATATGGAATCATGTAGTAACCACACAAGTGTTAAACAAAGCAAAATATATTTTATATTTGAAATTCTTCAAATAGCCACCCTTTGCCTTGATGACAGCTTTGCACACTCTTGGCATTCTCTCAATCAGCTTCATGAGGTAGTCACCTGGAAAGCATTTCAGGTGTGCCTTGTTAAAGTTAATTTGTGGAATTTCTTTCCTTCTTAATGCCTTTGAGCCAATCAGTTGTGTTGTGACAAGGTAGTGGTGGTTTACAGAAGATAGCCCTATTTGGTAAAACACCAAGTCCATATTATGGCAAGAACAGCTCAAATAAGCAAAGAGAAACGAAGGTCCATCCTTACTTTAAGACATGAAGGTCAGTAAATACGGACAATTTCAAGAAATATTTAAGTTTCTTCAAGTGAAGTTGCAAACACCATCAAGCACTATGATGAAACTCTCGTGAGGACTGCCACAGGAAAGGAAGACCCAGAGTTACCTCTGCTGCAGAGGATATGTTTATTAGAGTTAATGGCACCTCAGATTGCAGCCCAAATAAATGCTTCACAGAGTTCAAGTAACAGACACATCTCAATATCAACTGTTCAGAGGAGACTGTGTGAATCAGGCCTTCATGGTCGAATTGCTATATAGAAACCACTACTAAAGTCACCAATAAGAAGAAGAAACTTGCATGGGTCAAGAAACATGAGCAATGGACATTAGACCGGTGGAAATCTGTCCTTTGGTCTGATGAGTCCAAATTTGAGATTTTTGGTTCCAACCGCTGTGTCTTTGTGAGACGCGGAGTAGGTGAACGGTTGATCTCCGCATGTGTATTTCCCACCGAGAAGCATGGATAAGGAGTTGTGATGGTGTGGGGGTGCTTTGATGGTGACACTGTCTGTGATTTATTTAGAATTCCAGGCACACTTAACCAGCATGGCTACCACAGCATTCTGCAGCGATACGCCATCCCATCTGGTTTGCGCTTAGTGGGACTATCATTTGTTTTTCAACAGGACAATAACCCAACACACTTCCAGGCTGTGTAAGGGCTATTTTACCAAGAAGGAGAGTGATGGAGTGCTGCATCAGATGACCTGGCCTCCACAATCACCCGACCTCAACCCAACTGAGATGGTTTGGGATGAGTTGGACTGCAGAGGGAAGGGAAAGCAGCCAACAAGTACTCAACATATGTGGGAACTCCTTCAAGACTGTTGGAAAATAATTCCTAATGAAGCTTGCCAAAAGTGTGCAAATCTGTCATTAAGACAAAGGGTGGCTACTTTTTAAGAATTTGTTCACCACTTTTTTGTTACTACATGATGCCATATGTGTTATTTCATAGTTTGGATGTCTTCACTGTTATTCTACAATGTAGAAAATAGTTTTAAAAAATAAAGAAAAACCCTGAAATGTGTAGGTGTGTCCAAACGTTTGACCGGTACTCTATATAAGACTGCACTCTGCCTTTAAGGTTTGTATCACAGGCCTCAGTGGCTGCTGTCTCATCTAATCATCTTTCCTGGGCTTCTTAGGGCCAGAGGTCAACCCTACACAATTACTGAGTCCAATAGGAATGGTGAGCTATTCTGTGTGTGTGTGTGTGTGTCTGTGTCTGTGTGTGTGTGTGTGTGTGTGTGTGTGTGTGTGTGTGTGTGTGTCTGTGTATGTGTGTGATCAGAGACCCACTGAAATACAGTAGGATGACATTACCAACCATGTCTTAATGTTATAATCCCTTCAGACGGTTGGTTACAATGCTACACTCACTATGTTCCTCACATTAACCCAGTACCCCTGTATATAGCCTCGTTATTGTTATCTTATTGTGTTACTTTAAATGGTTTACTTTAGTTTATTTTGTCAATATTTTCTTAACTCTATTTCTTGAACTGCATTGTTGGTTAAGGGCTTGTAAGTAAGCATTTCACAGGTAAGGTTGTATTCAGCGCATGTGACTAATACAATTTGATTTGATTTGAAATTGTAAGTATTCCAACTATTTAGTTTATTGACAGAAATGAAGAAAACGTTGACATTCAATACTACAATACTATACCAGTAATTCCTACCATGATTTACAAAATGTGTCATTATACCATCATAACACAGTGTTGGTGCTATCTGGTATTCTTGGGATGTTCCTACCCAAACCACAACCTTAACCATCACCATAACTGTAACGTCTGCTCCCAACTCACACCCTCAAACACCTAGATCCCCTGAACGCAGCTCACTTTCCAGCCCACACTCTCAAACACCTAGATCCCCTGAACGCAGCTCACTTTCCAGCCCACACTCTCAAACACCTAGATCCCTTGAACGCAGCTCACTTTCCAGCCCACTCAAACACCTAGATCCCCTGAACGCAGCTCACTTTCCAGCCCACACCCTCAAACACCTAGATCCCCTGAACGCAGCTCACTTTCCAGCCCACACCCCCAAACACCTAGATCCCCTGAACGCAGCTCACTTTCCAGCCCACACCCTCAAACACCTAGATCCCCTGAACGCAGCTCACTTTCCAGCCCACACCCTCAAACACCTAGATCCCCTGAACGCAGCTCACTTTCCAGCCCACACCCTCAAACACCTAGATCCCCTGAACGCAGCCCACTTTCCAGCCCACACCCTCAAACACCTAGATCCCCTGAACGCAGCTCACTTTCCAGCCCACACCCTCAAACACCTAGATCCCCTGAACGCAGCTCACTTTCCAGCCCACACCCTCAAACACCTAGATCCCCTGAACGCAGCCCACTTTCCAGCCCACACCCTCAAACACCTAGATCCCCTGAACGCAGCTCACTTTCCAGCCCACACCCTCAAACACCTAGATCCCCTGAACGCAGCTCACTTTCCAGCCCACACCCTCAAACACCTAGATCCCCTGAACGCAGCTCACTTTCCAGCCCACACCCTCAAACACCTAGATCCCCTGAACGCAGCTCACTTTCCAGCCCACACCCTCAAACACCTAGATCCCCTGAACGCAGCTCACTTTCCAGCCCACATCCTCAAATACCTAGATCCCCTGAACGCAGCTCACTTTCCAGCCCACACCCTCAAACACCTAGATCCCCTGAACGCAGCTCACTTTCCAGCCCACACCCTCAAACACCTAGATCCCCTGAACGCAGCTCACTTTTCAGCCTACACCCTAAAACACCTAGATCCCCTGAACGCAGCTCACTTTCCAGCCCACACCCTCAAACACATAGATCCCCTGAACGCAGCTCACTTTCCAGCCCACACCCTCAAACACCTAGATCCCCTGAACGCAGCTCACTTTCCAGCCCACACCCTCAAACACCTAGATCCCCTGAACGCAGCTCACTTTCCAGCCCACACCCTCAAACACCTAGATCCCCTGAACGCAGCTCACTTTCCAGCCCACACCCTCAAACACCTAGATCCCCTGAACGCAGCTCACTTTCCAGCCCACACACAAACACCTAGATCCCCTGAACGCATCTCACTATCCAGATCCTAATCACCTGAATTCTATTCACTTGTTCACACACCTGTATGTCATTATCACACACTATTTAGTTCAGTTCTTTGCACCACATCACTGTGAGGTATTGTTTGTTTTGTGACACACGTCTTTCGGAGCACTGGGCTTCCCTGTGATTTACTCCTCCTGTGTTGGATAGTTTTTGCCTGCCTCACTAATGACGCCTTTTGCCTATTCCCTGCCTGTACTTGAGCCTATCGGATTTCCTGTTATCTACCTATTGCCTGATCTCCCGGACTATGTTACTAGCCTTTTCCCTGACTGTACTGTTGCTGTTTTGAACCCCCTGTGTATGACCTTCTGCCTGCCCCTGGACGCAGCTACCTGCCTCCTCCTGTGGTCCTTTGCAATAAACACCTGCTGCGCCCTGCGCTTGAAACCAGCTCTCTGTCTCCCCTCGTGTTCATTACAATAACCCTTACCTTAACCATTTTACATTTCAACTTCAACGGGGTGATGTCATCGTTGGACTTCCCAAGGATCCCAGGGAGCAATGATCCATAACACAGTGTCTTGGCGATGAGGATTGGGGACATGACAGGGAGGACAACACATGGAGGAGATACTGAATCAGATTCATTTGACCTGGAAATCTAGACTAAAGCCATTGTCCCCCTGAGTGCACTGCTGTCGAACAGCACCACATGTACTGTACTGTCACAGTGAAACATCACATCTCCACTGCATACAGTACAGGCAGTGGCGGATTTAGGCATAGGCAACATGGGAAGCCACCTGGTGCAGCGTCTTGCCGGTGGCAGCATGGGGTGCCCGCACAAAAAAAAAATACATAATAATATTCCAAATGGTGACATTTGCGTGAACTGTTTTCTATCGCTCATTTGCACGTCACGTCAATGATATCCTGTCACCGTGTGGGACTGTGGGTCAATTAACCTTGTCGGAGTGGGCGTCCTGATTCTAGTTTGTGAGCTAGGCAGGCTACTGCCTGGGAAGGTCTCCAACTCAAAAGTACAAGATGGGGAGGAAGCGGGGGTAGGTTGACCTCCGGTCTCCCCACTGGAAGCCCGGGGTTGGGGAAGCTGGGGGAATCTATCAAATAGCGCACCTCTAACAGTGTACAGTACTAATGCAATTAGTTGTGCAATTTAGTTGGTGTGTTTATTGTTTGAAGTGCAATAGTGTAATAATCAGGTTCTCTTCTTTATAAGTGTGTTGTTCTATTTGTGTATTTGTGTGATTTACGGATTTGTGCAGTTTAATTTTTCTGTGTGTTTTTTTTGTTAGGAATAGGGTAATAGTGTAATTCAATTATATTTTTTATTTATATTTATATATTACAATTTGTTTCTATTTGTCTTTGTTATTTATTTTTGATATTTAGGAGTCCTATTTTTGTATATCTATTTATATTTATATAGTTTTAAATGTTATGATTATTTATTTGTGTTGTTTCAAATGTCCGCCTAGGGAGCCATACAAGCTAGAACCGCCACTGAGTACTGGGCATAATTATGCTGCTTTTCCCCTTCAGTGCAAGTGCATGCATAGTCACATCCATATCCAGTGATGGAAATGGATAGTGTATAGCCACTGCCTCAACACAACACTACAGACAGTGTTGCGGTTCCCACTAGATATATAGTGCCCAATGCTCCAAATGCGTGGAACATAGATGATACCACAGCAGGAAATAACTAGCCTATCATATGTAATTAAATGCTGCTTTCTCTTTGTTTGATGTCTAATGTCCCTGCAATTCTGTGTCCTCCTGTCTGTCATACCATTCTGTGTCCTTCTGTCTGTCATACCATTCTGTGTCCTCCTCTCGTTCATACCATTTTCCCCCCATTCTTTTTTCTTTTTCTCTTTTACAGTCATTGAGCATCCCGAAAACAATGCAGTGTGGACATCCCCTGGGACAGCACGATCTCGCAGAAAGAGAGAGGTGACACCGCGATTTGTTAGCTCCAATGACAATGTAGCCTATTGCTCGGTGAAGAGTAAAGCAAGTTTGATATGATAACTGTTTGTATAGGAGGAGGACCCAACCAAACAAGCATGAGTCATAGCGCACAGCCACATCTTCGCTAGACCCTCGCAAGAAAATCGATATTACATGCTTGACCCAATTATCATTTAGGCTACCTCCTCTGATCAGACCTGTATCCCGAACCGCTCCGATCGAAGGCGCGGCTTTATGTCACGGAGACCTGCTTGAAATTATTTCATTGATATTCAGCCGGGTGCTTCAGCCGCACCGTGGAAACAAACAGGGGCTAAATAGCGCAGTAATCAACCCCCGAATATGATATGATACGGGGACTACACCGCACCAGGTAAGCTGTCTCCTCTTTGTCTGAATAAAGTGTCGTTAAGATAATAAGTGTACAGATAATGAATTCCTCCGCAAGGTCAAATATGACTGTAAAGCCGCAGGGGGGGTCCTGAAATTCCTAAGTGTTGATGTGTTGGTTATTAGGAGTGGGGTTCGGTTGTGCATCGTCAATTGACATGGTTGTGATGTTGTTTCTCTCACCAAACTGTATATTTTCATCGCATTCATCTGCACATCCCTTTGTTTTGTCATGGCTACGATAATGTTGTATTTTCTATATCAAACTTGTAGGCTACATCATAAGATACTTGTCTGGGGTTGAAACTGTAATTGCAGTGGGGATATTTTTGTTCGAGAGAGGAGACCCTAATATGACGAATGCATAGACATGTTCACAGCTACAGACGGATTGGGTAGCCTATAGGCCTACTAATGTGTAGTAGAAGTGAAACGTGAAATAGATGAGAAAGAAGGATATTCTCTACTATGTGATGCTCTAAAGGAATTCATGTCATAATGGTAAAGTTGATGTATGTCTAGGCTACATTATCTCCATCGCTAAGTCCATGCATTCTAGTCACCGGTCACTGACTGTATAAAATTGTATTTTAAATATATGGTATCTCCAGGGAAACCCACAGACCTACGAATTACTATTTCAGAATGAGATCTGAAATGACCATTCAATTGTCAGGGTCTATTCCCCCAACTCGCCTATTGTATCACGTGATTCGTTGTGATATGTACAGTGGGGCAAAAAAAGTATTTAGTCAGCTACCAATTGTGCTAGTTCTCCCACTTAAACAGATGAGAGAGGCCTGTAATTTTCATCATAGGTACACTTCAACTAGGACAGACAAAATAAGAAAAACTAATCCAGAAAATCCCATTGTAGGATTTTTAATGAATTTATTTGCAAATGATGGTGGAAAATAAGTATTTGGTCAATAACAAAAGTTTATCTCAATACTTTGTTATATACCCTTTGTTGGCAATGACAGAGGTCAAACGTTTTCTGTAAGTCTTCACAAGGTTTTCACACACTGTTGCTGGTATTTTGACCCATTCCTCCATGCAGATCTCCTCTAGAGCAGTGATGTTTTGGGGCTGTTGCTGGGCAACACGGACTTTCAACTCCCTCC
This sequence comes from Oncorhynchus mykiss, assembly GCF_013265735.2. Lineage (NCBI taxonomy): Eukaryota > Metazoa > Chordata > Actinopteri > Salmoniformes > Salmonidae > Oncorhynchus > Oncorhynchus mykiss. The sequence goes on along the minus strand of NC_048583.1, from coordinate 10,143,897 downwards.
AAAGATTTTCTATGGGGTTGAGATCTGGAGACTGGCTAGGCCACTCCAGGACCTTGAAATGCTTCTTACGAAGCCACTCCTTCGTTGCCCGGGCGGTGTGTTTGGGATCATTGTCATGCTGAAAGACCCAGCCACGTTTCATCTTCAATGCCCTTGCTGATGGAAGGAGGTTTTCACTCAAAATCTCACGATACATGACCCCATTCATTCTTTCCTTTACACGGATCAGTCGTCCTGGTCCCTTTGCAGGAAAACAGCCCCAAAGCATGATGTTTCCACCCCCATGCTTCACAGTAGGTATGGTGTTCTTTGGATGCAACTCAGCATTCTTTGTCCTCCAAACACGACGAGTTGAGTTTTTACCAAAAAGTTATATTTTGGTTTCATCTGACCATATTCTCCCAATCTTCTTCTGGATCATTCAAATGCTCTCTAGCAAACTTCAGACGGGCCTGGACATGTACTGGCCTAAGCAGGGGGACACGTCTGGCACTGCAGGATTTGAGTCCCTGGCAGCGTAGTGTGTTACTGATGGTAGGCTTTGTGACTTTGGTCCCAGCTCTCTGCAGGTCATTCACTAGGTCCCCCCGTGTGTTTCTGGGATTCCGTTCTTGTGATAATTTTGACCCCACTGGGTGAGATCTTGCGTGGAGCCCCAGATCGAGGGAGATTATCAGTGGTCTTGTATGTCTTTCATTTCCTAATAATTGCTCCCACAGTTGATTTCTTCAAACCAAGCTGCTTACCTATTGCAGATTCAGTCTTCCCAGCCTGGTGCAGGTCTACAATTTTGTTTCTAGTGTCCTTTGACAGATCTTTGGTCTTGGCCATAGTGGAGTTTGGAGTGTGACTGTTTGAGGTTGTGGACAGGTGTCTTTTATACTGATAACAAGTTCAAACAGGTGCCATTAATACAGGTAACGAACGAGTGGAGGACGGAGGAGCCTCTTAAAGAAGAAGTTACAGGTCTGTGAGAGCCAGAAATCTTGCTTGTTTGTAGGTGACCAAATACTTATTTTCCCCCATAATTTGCAAATAAATTCACTACAAATCCTACAATGTGATTTTCTGGATTTTCTGGATTGTCTGTCATAGTTGAAGTGTACCTATGATGAAAATTACAGGCCTCTCTCATCTTTTTAAGTGGGAAAACTTGCACAATTGGTGGCTGACTAAATACTTTTTTGCCCCACTGTATGTAATATTTCAGTCAATTCAAGAGGGGAGAAACCTCAGTAGTCCTAGATAAATTTCATGCTACTGTACTGTACGATAAACTTTTTGAAAATGGTTTTCAAAATATTTAATGTATTTATTTTTGCAAATGTAGAATGTGCAATTATTTTGTGATAAAGTTCCAATGCAGTTTTTATTTAATTATCAAATAATTTCTGGGTAACAATTTAAGTACCTCACTGTGATTATTTTCAATTCTTATTGTAAAAAATAAACAAAATATTGCTCCTTAGCAAAGATACATTTCTAAAGCAATAATTTTGTTAGGACTGTCTGGGAGTGGTCTGAGTTGGGATGGGAAAATTTAAATCAAGCTATTATTGGCAGAGAGGTTTGGAACTCTCTTTCTTATTGGTCTATTAACTCATTTACCCATGGTGATGTCACCAGGCAGGCAGAAATTTCAGGCATACTTTTCAAACACCTCTTACACTAAAATGGCATTATCATCGCAATTTCACAGTATTATTCCAACCTCATAGTGTGAAAATATGTATAAAACACAGGAACGTCACTTTTCTTTACTGCGTTGGGCTTTTAAAGCAGTATTCTTCCTGTTTTATCAGTAATGTCAGTATTAGCCTAATTTTTTACCAATGAATGATGCTGTTGGGTGTTCACACAATCTATGTCCTGTTTGGACCGCTATATTGTATTGATTAACAATAATATACATTATATACTAAAGTATGTGGACACCCCTTCAAATGAATGGATTTGCCTATTTCAGCCTCAGCCGTTGCTGACAGATGTATAAAATTGAACATACAGCCATGCAATCTCCATACACAAACATTGGCAGTAGAATGGCCTTACTCAAGAGCTCAGTGACTTTCAACAAGGCACCATCATAGGATGCCACCTTTCCAACAAATTTCTGCCCTGCTAGAGCTGCCCCGGTCAGCTGAAAGTGCAGTTATTGTGAAGTGGAAACGTCCAGGAGCAACAATGGCTCAGCCGCGAAGTGATAGGCCACACAAGCTCACAGAACGGGACCGCTGAGTGCTGAAGTGCGAAGTGCATAAAAATGGTCTATCCTCGGTTGCAACACTCACTACAGAATTCCAAACTGCCTCTGGAAGCAACGTCAGCACAAGAATTGTTAGTCGGGAGCTTCATGAAATGGGTTTCCTTGGCCGAGATGCCGCACACAAGCCTAAGATCACCATGCGCATTGGCTGAAGGGGTGTAAAGCTCACCGCCATTGGACTCTGGAGCAGTGGAAACGCGTTCTCTGGAGTGATAAATCACGCTTCACCATCTCGGTTTGGCGGATGCCAGGAGAACGCTACCTGCCCCAATGCATAGTGCCAAATGGAAAGTTTGGTGGAGAAGGAATAATGGTCTGGGGCTGTTTTTCATGGTTTGGGCAAGGCCCCTTAGTTCCAGTGAATGGAAATCTTAATGCTACAGCATACAATGGCATTCCAGACGATTCTGTGCTTCCAACGTTGTGGCAACAGTTTGGGGAAGGCCCTTTCCTGTTTCAGCACGACAAGACCCCTGTGCGCAAAGCGAGGTCCACACAGAAATGGTTTGTTGAGATCAGTGTGGAAGAACTTGACTGGCCTGCACAGAGACCTGACCTCAACCCCAGCAACCGCAGCAACCCCCTCAACCGCAGCAATGTTCCAACATCTAGTGGAAATCCTTCCTAGAAGAGTGGAGGCTGTTATAGCAGCAAAGGGGGGGACCAATTCCATATTAATACCTATGATTTTGGAATGAGATGTTTGACGAGCAGGTGTCCTCATATAGTGTACCTCGCTGGATCTTATTTACCACCTTGTTGATTCATCTGCTTGGTTTATTCCACTGAATTCCCATCGAAGTAAGAAACAAGACAAATCTAATTACAATGCTCCCGTGTCTCAAATGAACAGCTTGGGGGCCTCTCGCTCATCTTCGATATTAGCATGGGGTGATGGAACTCCTGATGGGAGACCCCACAGCTACTCTATATGAGGCAGAGGACACACTGACCCCTTCCTGTAGGATACAGTCACCTCCTGCTTCAAGGAACCAAGGCCCTTATTCATAAAGAGTAAGCGTGATAGTTAAACTGATCTAGGATCAGTTTAGTATTATAGATCATAATGAATAAGATTACATGGACAGAGGGGACCTGATCCTAGATCAGCACTCCTATTCTGAGGGGCGTTATGAATCATTACGGGCCCTGAATAAAGGAGTGACTTGTCTATCCCTCTGCCTCTCCCCTCAAAATGTACTCTGACAGAGTAACTTAAACCCACAGTTCTATTATATGGAATATTGATCCTAAACTGATCCTAGGTCAGCATTCTTACTCTCACACTTACTCTTTATGAATACGGGCCTATTCATTGTTTTGTGCAGAAAAAAGAAGACTAACCTTTCCTTGGCTGAGAACAAACTTAATGATGAGGATGATTAATAGTGAGTCCCAAAAACAACACCCTAGGAGACAAAATTCCAGAACAACAGATGCTTGAAGTCAGCATCTAATTTTGATTGAGATAAACTACATAGGAAATCACTTTATAGGATGTGAACGTCCTCGGATGACAGTTCAAGGAGTCCCACACAGTGTGTCTGTGTGAGTGCTGAGTTGCTCTGATTCCTTTTCTTCATTTCGCCCCTGTACACCTGGTTCAATTATTGCGGGAGAGTTGATTGCTGAATGCTCGGTTGGCCATTGAAGAACAATTTCATAGGGAACCATCATTTCACTTCACACTTCCAAGGGGTTGGATGTGATCTCGTCCGACAGCCAGAGAGAGTGGTGCAGTAGTAATAGGTCACTTTCGTATAGTGTGAATATACTGTGGACGTTTGCCAACTGTGTGGCATGGAAAATCCAATCTGACAAATCACAACTCAAGCACTCAGGACTATACAAGCCATCCTATTTTCCTTCTGTACTAAAAATACCATGGCAAAGCCATTTAGTTCGTACCTTTCAGAAATCGGATTTCTTTTTGAGTGGGCCCCTGCTCACTCACTCTTTCTATTTCTCTCTGTCTGGAGTCTGCAGCTGCAGGCTTAGACACTGCTTGAGATTTATTTTCGGATGGGTGTGTGCGTTTGGCCTACATATAAGCCAATACACTGTGATGTATTTGAGCCTACAATTCCAAATGGAATATTTAGTAGCCTGGCTAGGACATTCAGTAACTAGAAGTGTCTGATTTAGAAGGATAAGGATAACTCGTCGAGACATTTGCTTTGTTATTAATGACAATAGGCCTGCTTTTTAATTGCTATAACCTGTAGAAGGATGACGAGGAAAATAAGATCACAGAGTCGAAAATGAACAGACTCTATGATGAATGAAGCCTGTTGGAAAAATCCAATGGGCTAATTGAAGTGCATTTGAAATCTCCCCAAAATGGTTCAATGTCTTATCTATGTCCACAATACACAATAAACAGGTCTGTTGCTGTAGCTTCAGGGGAGATTTTGCAACAGATGAGACCAACAAACACACAGAGGTCTGTGTTTGAGGCCAGCAGATGGCTCATTTCAGACCTTTTTAAAAGGACTTCTGTCATAGATATAGGATCGTTATTTGATCACTATTTTGTTGCTGAGAAAATTGATCAACTCCTACAAAAATGTCCATTTATTATAGTACACATAATAATTCATATTCTTACTGTAGGAAACAAATTAAGATCCTACATCTGTAGGCTGCAGTGTCTGATAGCTCTTTATTTAACCCTTATTTTACCAGGTAAGTTAACTGAGAACACATTCTCATTTACAGCAACGACCTGGGGAATAGTTACAGGGGAGAGGAGGGGGGATGAATGAGACCATTGTAAACTGGGGATGATTAGGTGGCCATGATGGTATGAGGGCCAGATTGGGAATTTAGCCAGGACACCAGGGTTAACACCCCTACTCTTGCGATATGTGCCATGGAATCTTTAGTGCCCACAGAGTCAGGACACCCATTTAACGTACCATCCGAAAGACGGCACCCTACACAGGGCAATGTCCCCAATCACTGCCCTGGGCATTGGGATATATGTTTTTTCTAATGGTAAAGTCAAACATGGAACTAAGGCTACACTATTGCTTTCACTTGTTGCGATTGCAAAGTCAATGCCTCTGTCCCCACTTAAGGATAATTCAATAGATTTCCTCCTGGGTTAAGAGGAATTATTTAATTCACTCAAGCTTGTTGAAGTGTGTGGTAAGTGTTTGTGATTGCCGTAGTCTTTCAAATTCCATCAGTTTTTGAGCAAAAATCATTTGTGGCATAGTTAATCTTAGTTTTGGCATTGCTTTATCTTCTCTGCTCCAAAGGGACTCGGAGTGCTCATGGTCCATCATTTCAAATCAGTTTGCAGTCATCAGAGACACATTAAAATGAAATGTACTTACTGGAATGAAAAGAGGAAAGGCCAACCATCTCTGAGCAGCAAAACAGTTTAGGTCAGTATTGAAGCATCATTGTCTTGGGCTTATTCTTAGTAATTTGGAGTTATTGCTATTATCTGTTGCTTTGTTTACAGATTCAGTTAATACATTCAGTTCTGATGCGGTAGTTGGCACACAGTCTTTATTGTGATGGATACTAGGAGTCAGAAATAAGCGAAGGTGTCAACTCCCATTGTTTTAATGTATTGCCTCATTGGTCACATTCATCGAGGATGAAAGTCTAGTTTGAAAAATATCCATAAATGTTTTTTGGAGTGCACTACACTGCGGTACAACTGTTCCTCATCACTCACCCTGTTAGTTTTCTAATTTCAAGTTAAAATGTCTTTCTGTTTAAAAATAATTGTAATAAAGTCTCACGTCTTTTTTGGTGTTTCGATATCACCTTTGAGGTCAGGATGTAATATGCAAGAGTGAGAAAGACATTACCAAGATCATCATTCTCTATTATATTAGAGGATATTATACTATATAAGGCGTATAGTATAGTATCGTTATGTACATGGAAGGATCTAATGTGTTGTTCATACTTCTTCTCTGAATCTAAAACTATTCTATTTTTCCTACTTTATAGGGAATTACACAAATAGACAGGGACAGGATTGTGGACACCTGGTTTGACTTTGGATCCCTACAGTAGAAGTGTCTCAGAGGACTGTCTCAATACAGGATGGGAACCAACCCAAAAAGGACAGTGACAGTCCAAATGGTCCCTCAACTGGCTGGAGTGGAAGCTCTGGGAAACCAGGAGTCTAACGCCAACTGGGCTAAAGAACCTAACCTGAACCTCACTCAGGGTTGCCCTGCCCCCACCACTACCACTACCCCTGTCCCTACAGAACACACACGGGATAACCTGTGTCTGACAACCCCCAACACAACCTCCAGGATCCAATCAACTGGCCATGGACAACCGGTTGGCGGCAGAGTGGGGTCCAACACCAACACAACTTTCTCGACCAATGGCGACAGAGGGAAATCGCCATCGGAGCATGTGATTGGAATAGAGCAGCAGATGGTATTGACATGCCGAGGAGGTGTGAGTGTAACCGAGGCGACGGCAGAGGGCCGTAGGGACGGCAACGCCAATTTGACAGCGTTAACCCCCACAGCCGCCGCCGAGGAGAAGGAGAAGCATATCTGTAAGGCCAGCCTGTCGTCCGCCATTACATCATCAAAGGTTGACGTGCATACAAATTACTGCAGAGAGAAAGAGCCTGGTGGAGCAGGGGCGGGGGAGGGGTGTGCAGCCAAGCCATCGCCAGAGCCCACAGAAGTACAGAGTGCTACAGCCAGAGTTTCTGCAGTAGCTAAAGAGGAGTCACTACTAGAAGGGGACAACAAAAACGCAACCACACCAAATCAACATCCCCCTCAGACCTGTGATCCAAAGCATACCTCGGTCTCTGAAGTGCTGACGTCTCTGACGACTCCCAAACAAGGTAAGGCAGAGGGAGCTGCAGTGACTTCAAACAAGGTTGCTCCGCCTCCTTACAAATCAAAAGAGGCTGATAATAGTACTACAACACAGAGTCTCTCACCTTTACCTAGCCCCGCCACCGCCACCAACACCGCCACCGCCACCAACCCTACTCCATCAGAACGTCCTCTACAGGCCTCTAAAGAAAATACGCCCAAGACAAACTCTCAGAACCCTCCTTCCCAAACGGAATACAATAAAACGGCAGCTACATCACAGCCGGAACAGACCAAGGAGACTGCAGTAGCTCCTGTCAATGCTGCCATCACCATCACGCCTCCATTATCAGACAGCAAGGAGAATGTAGGGCTTAGGAATAAGGCCTCAAGTCCGGCACCCCCTGAGAAGAAGGATTTAAAACCTACTCCAGTAGCAAAGACAGAAATCTGCTTAGATAAACACCTGCAGGCGGCATCGTCAGAGTCTTCATCACAGAAGGATTCTCCCTCGTCACCCAACGAGGCCCAACAGAACCAACAGCCGGAGGCCCAACAGGGCCAGAACCAACAGCCTGAGGCCCAACAGGGCCAGAACCAGCAGCCTGCCTACCATGCAGCACAGGTGACAGACGAAGCCGTCCAGACTGCCTCGGTCTCGGAGGAGATGCAACAGAAAGCCCACTGCAAACTATACCGGGAGGCCTCCACCATGACCCGCACCCCCATCGCCACCCCCACCGCCACCCCCACCCATAGCAAGCAGGGCCAAGATGTGGAGGTCCAGGCAGTGGCTAACGTGTGCAGCCGGGCGGTCTCCACCAGCCCCAGCCTGTTTCCTCTGCCCCCGCCCTACAGGTCCACTGACAGAGGTGCTGCCCTGAGGGAGGAAGCAGCAGCTGAGAGCCTGTCTGTGGTCTACCAGGTGCCCCTTCACCAGATTCACATGGGCAGCAGTCCATCCTGCCCCCCGCCACCTAACTACACCGCAGGTCTCAGGTCCGGGTCAGAGCGATTGACCCTGGAGGCGGGGTTATGCTCCAGTCAGAGTGCCGGGGTGGTGCTCCATGCAGAGGAGGCGGTGGCGGCCCTCCATGCAGAGGTCGCCAGGCTGGGGGCCAAGCCTAAAGATCTGGCAGTCGGGGGGGCAGCAGCGCTATGCAACATCCAGCAGAGAGGAGCACTCCCGCCTCTGCAGCCCGTCTACCAGATCAACATTGAGCCGAGCGGCAGCCAAAACGAGCCGGTAGCTAAAGCGAATCATCACCAGCATCGAGGCGAGAAGGCAGTGGCAGACTCCCAATCCAAGCTCAATGCAGCAGAGAAACCAAAGGTGTCTAATGAAGGGCAGACCGTGCCAACGCAGCCTGCCAAGCCTCCCTCTGCTAAAGCTCCATCCCCCTTGTCGCCAACTGCCGCAAGCAAGACCAAATCCTCCGACAATAAGGCTGCTCCTCCTCCTTCGCAGTCAACTCCTTCCGTTACCAAGCCCAGCCAGGCCTCAACGACAACCTCCAAAAAAACAGAGGACACTAAACCCAAGACGGCAGTGAAAGCAGCGAAGCAGAGCATTGTTAAGGGGGTTGGGGGCGTTAAGGCTTTGTTGGGCAAGAAGAAGCAGGAGCAGCTGGAGCCGGAGAGGAAGGAAAAGGAGGACGAAGACGAGGAGGGGAAACAGAAAGGAGAGAAGAGCGTGCACGATGTGCTGTGGGACGAGCAGGGGATGACCTGGGAGGTGTACGGAGCATCCGTTGACCCCGAGTCCCTTGGCTTTGCCATCCAGAGCCACCTGCAGTGTAAGATCAAAGAACAAGAGAAGAAGGTCGTGACCCAGTCATCACTCAGGAAGTCCATCTCAGTGCCGCCGGTGGTGCCCGACTCGCCCGCCACCGTTGCCGTGGACGACGCCAACAGCAGGAAAAACAAGAGGAGGCAGCAGAACGTTTTCAGGTCCATGCTGAAAAATGTCAGACGGCCCAAGTGCTGCGCGCACCCTCCCCCTACCGCCGTGCTGGAGTGAGAAGGAGAAGCAGCGGGCTGTATGCAGCCCACACCATCAGCTGAGTCCCCTATAAAGCAGGCTGGTTCACCCCTTGTTATGGTTCCTCCGATGCCAAGCCATGTGTGGATATTGGGATCTCTCCCTAACCCTACTGGTCAGATGTTGTGGTATACAATGTTACCTTAGATAGGGTTGATGATTATCAACAGAAGAGGGCAAAACAAAAAGCTAAAATAGGTTCTTGGTATGGACAACTTATTTTTTAGATGAGAGAGATTCTAACAGTATTTAATGAAAAATGGCAATAATAATATCTTAGTGAAACGCATGTGTGTTAGTACTTATGGCAGTCATAACTCATTTTACCACTATGAAGTCCTGGTGTATACAGTACATGCCTCTGATCTTTGGGCGTACATACATATTACTGTCAGTATCATACCTTTTACAGATGTGCAACTAAATATCACTACTTCTCAGTGCAGTGGGTGCATTTTGGTAAATATACAGTATGATAACGTTCCGGGTGTATTGAACAACCTCTATTTATAAGATGAACATATTATTATTTATTTAGTTTGTTTTTTGTTGCAGATTTTATTTTGAATGGGTAACTACTTACTTTGTCTTGATAAAGAAGATGAATAAAACCTCTGCTGTGCTCATTTCCGTATGTCTTATACACAATATAACACTGGGCCTGTGTGCATTTAGGTGCTCTATATTTAGTCTCTGTTCTCTCCGTTTTGGATTTTTTTTTAAACTCAAGGTCGAAAACGGATCTACAGCCGAGCAGTTTTTGTCTGGATTCATTGACAGGTGTTTCGAGAGAGCGTTAGCAGCATGTATCCCCACAGTGTGAGTTCCTCAGTTACAATGTGTTATCAGACATCGCTTGAGGATGGGTAAAGGGTCTGTTTGAAGCAGTATTGCAGCTGATAGCTGATCTATGGGGACCGGAAACGATTGAGAGCGTGAGTAATGTCTAGTAGTAGAGACATTGCTAATCCGAGGAGCTCTGAGGTCTCTATTTTTAAATTCCTCTTCCAATTGGTCTGTGGACCCTCCTCATGAAACACCCAGCTTGTCATCTCCTTTATGGGATCCTAATACTCTTCTTTTTTAAACTATTGGTTAGACTCTGTTCGTATACTACATGAAATGTCAGCTTTTTGACTTGCTCTGATTCAAAACATAAATATACTGATGTTGTATATGCTTAGTTTGTACACACTGTTTCATCAGGTACAGTGTTTTGTTTCAATAAGTGCATCTGAAAACTGCTGTAGAAGGCTGTTTGAAACCACAGGGGACGTTGTTCAGGATGTATCAGCAGGTAGTAGTAGAGAAGTGGTGGTGCGTACCCCTTGTGGATTAGTTGTCGATGGGCTTTATACAGCCCTTTCCCAAAAGAATGTCTTTGAGACAGTGGTGAAATTGACCCAAAGCACACATTAGTGTGTGTATACAGTACTCCACACTATTCAAGCCCTTTTCCTCTTGCTATAATCTCTCATTAAAATTAGCTTAAATTAAAATTAAAATACTTTTGAAATTAGATGGTTGAATATTTGCGGAGAAGGAGAAATATAGTCTCTTCAAAGACTTAAACAGTTTATTTTCAAAATCATTTAAATGTAGAATTGTTCACTTGCTGGGTTAGTTTAATTCTGGGTTTTACATCTTTGATTGGATTAGGCACAGTGAAAGTAAAAATGACTAAATCTGGGAATTACTGTGGGCTTCTATTAGAGAACACAAATTAGTAGTAAGATTTTTTTTCAAAATGCACGTTTTTATGTGTAAATCCATTAGTATCCAATCAAATCAAATCAAATGTATTTATAAAGCCCTTCTTACATCAGCTGATATCTCAAAGTGCTGTACAGAAACCCAGCCTAAAACCCCAAACAGCAAGCAATGCAGGTGTAGAAGCACGGTGGCTAGGAAAAACTCCCTAGAAAGGCCAGAACCTAGGAAGAAACCTAGAGAGGAACCAGGCTATGAGGGGTGGCCAGTCCTCTTCTGGCTGTACCGGGTGGAGATTATAACAGAACATGGCCAAGATGTTCAAATGTTCATAGATAACCAGCAGGGTCAAATAATAATAATCACAGTGGTTGTCGAGGGTGCAACAGGTCAGCACCTCAGGAGTAAATGTCAGTTGGCTTTTCATAGCCGATCATTGAGAGTATATCTACCGCGCCTGCTGTCTCTAGAGAGTTGAAAACAGCAGGTCTGGGACAGGTAGCACGTCCGGTGAACAGGTCAGGGTTCCATGGCCGCAGGCAGAACAGTTGAAACTGGAGCAGCAGCACGGCCAGGTGGACTGGGGACAGCAAGGCGTCATCAGGCCAGGTAGTCCTGAGGCATGGTCCTAGGGCTCAGGTCCTCCGAGAGTACATAAGTACATAGTACATAAGTACATAAGTACATAGTACATAAGACAGATGTTCAAAATGTAAGTCACCATTTGTTTTTTTATGATGCATCTATACTCCAAAGCCAGTCATTGTGAGAGGTAGGTAGGTCTACATTCCAAAGCCAGTCATTGTAAGAGGTAGGTAGGTCTACATTCCAAAGCCAGTCATTGTAAGAGGTAGGTAGGTCTACATTCCAAAGCCAGTCATTGTAAGAGGTAGGTAGGTCTACATTCCAAATCCAGTCATTGTGAGAGGTAGGTAGGTCTACATTCCAAAGCCAGTCATTGTAAGAGGTAGGTAGGTCTACATTCCAAAGCCAGTCATTGTGAGAGGTAGGTAGGTCTACATTCCAAAGCCAGTCATTGTGAGAGGTAGGTAGGTCTACATTCCAAAGCCAGTCATTGTGAGAGGTAGGTAGGTCTACATTCCAAAGCCAGTCATTGTGAGAGGTAGGTAGGTCTACATTCCAAAGCCAGTCATTGTGAGAGGTAGGTAGGTCTACATTCCAAAGCCAGTCATTGTGAGAGGTAGGTAGGTCTACATTCCAAAGCCAGTCATTGTGAGAGGTAGGTAGGTCTACATTCCAAAGCCAGTCATTGTAAGAGGTAGGTAGGTCTACATTCCAAAGCCAGTCATTGTAAGAGGTAGGTAGGTCTACATTCCAAAGCCAGTCATTGTAAGAGGTAGGTAGGTCTACATTCCAAAGCCAGTCATTGTGAGAGGTAGGTAGGTCTACATTCCAAAGCCAGTCATTGTAAGAGGTAGGTAGGTCTACATTCCAAAGCCAGTCATTGTAAGAGGTAGGTAGGTCTACATTCCAAATCCAGTGATGTGAAATGTATGGGTTAAGCAGAGTAAATTAAACTATGAGTCTGCTTACATAAAGTTAATTAAAACTTTCAATTTATCTAGTCTCTTTTAGAATCACCTTAAACATACTTTTTTTCCTTAGGAGAAAATATCCGCTTAAAAATATTACATAAACCTTGTTTCCTCCACATTGTTATTAAGAGTAATGAAGTTATTACATTATAAAACATTGAAAACGTAGTCTCAACGTGTTGATATAGGCTTACCATCACATCCTACTGTGGAATGGGGAATATTCACAGCCAATCTACTTTGTTTGGGAATTACAACTAACTGTCTGTTTGAATACACCCTCTGTCTCAGTGTGATACACTGATTTCACAGGACTGTGCTGTCACTTCCTGTGTGTCTGGGTGTATGTGTGTGTCACCACTCATCACTGCACTCGTCACAGTGGGCTGTTAGGTTAGGTGTCCTGGGCTATTCTGTTCCCTGTCAAAAGAACACACACACACACACACACAAAAGTCCATCCCCCTGGTATTCAAGGTGTTAAGACGAGAATCACACCCCCCACACACTCACAACCAGACAGTCATCTCAGTTGCTGATTAAAGGGGCTGCCACAGTGAAGTGCATCACCAACCTATTTTGTTGTGCCGCTACCTTTGAGAGATGTATTGGATTTGTACTGACACTTTTTCTACATGTGTAGAGCTACAACATCCCCTGATCCTCTCCCTCCCATCTTCCTTCAATGTTCCCCCATCTCTCTCTCTCTCTCTGTCTCTTCGCGCTCTCTCTCTCTGTCCATAGATCACGACCAGCAGCAGTCGGCTCACCAGCCTTAATGCTGACTCCCTCACCCCGGCCTTAATTAGCTGGTGTTTCAATATTTAATGTCCCCTTCGCCCCCCGTGTCCCTGCGACTGGTTCCCATTTGAAAGTGGCCATAGGCGGTGGATGTTAAACACAAGAGGAGATTCATTGTGATGAAAAGACTGTAAGATAGAGAGATGAGAGAGACTGAGACAGAGAGAAACAGACATGGGAGGTAGGGGATCTCAACAAAGTGATAAAAAATACCTCTCACTCTGCCATAGTAACTTGCAGCCTGTATTATTCAATATTAAAATCACACTCTGCACTGTATGTCCTGTCTAATATCACTACCCAGAATCCAATCTGGTCATGACCGCAGTCTTTTGGTTCCAGACGGTTGGGGATGGGGCTGTTTTGAATGCACCTGTTTGAAATGGAAAGGTTGTTTTGTAATGTTGTACAATGAGTGCTGCTGTTCTCCTCTCTGGCAGGATAAGAAATCTAGGGAGTGGAATTGAAACTGAGTTTTATTTTAGAGTTATAAATCATAGGGTTTGGAAAATGAAATCCCTGCCTTAAAAATAGATATAGGCTATTTGACTTGCAGATGATCATTGATTTAGATGAAAATCAATTGTGCTGGGCCCAGAAACTTAATTAAACTGAGAGCCCGTGTTCATCAACAGTTGGCCAGTCTATCATCATCTAACATTAATGTGTCAGTGCGCTTTAAGAAATCAAATTATGCTCTAGCGTTGGAAAAGATTAGTGGAGTCTACATTCTATCTTGGTGAGTGAATTTCTCTGAATGTCACTGTTGTGTCGTCTCATACGATTCTGTTATATTCTCACGGGGCATTTTTCCCCTCTCTATGGAAATTCCTCTACAGTCACCACTACATAACCGTTCTTTGAGCTTCACTGAATATCAGGTTTCGGCGTGGTGCTTCGACTGCGTGTTAGTTAGAGTCTATATCAAGACTCCCTCTAGCCCTCCAGATAAAATGTCCACTTCAGAAAAATAGTTAAACTGTGTTAAACCTCCTGCTATGACCCAGTTAGCCACACACACACACACACACACACACACACACACACACACACACACACACACACAGACACACACACACACACACACACACACACACACACACACACACACACACACACACACACACACACACACACACACACACACACACACACACACACACACACACACACACACACACACACACAGAGAGACTCATCTCAGCTACACAGAAAATCCGTAGAAGGCCTCGTGTAGCCTAGACGCAGCTTGAGCACAAGCCATTACAATTACCAATACAAATCACAAATAATTCCCTGTCGGATCTTTAGACGCACATCAGACTCACTCAGACTCCATCTTATCATGGGGATCAGTTTCTGTCTTAATTGCTGTTTACTGATTGTATTTTGAGATTGGTACGTATGTGATTATGAGTAAGGGTCTGGTGATCTTAGCGATGCTTAGCTATTCTCCATAGATGAACCACTGGGGTTGATTCTGGAGCACTGGGTGATGTAATGACTCATGTCAAGCTTTATGTTCTCCCTCTATGATGATGTCATATAAAAGCACTATATCTCTCACTCTCTTTCTCTCCCTCTTTCTCTCTCTTTCTTTTTCTCCCCCTCTTTATCTCTCTCTCACTTTCTCTCTATCATAAAAGCGCCATATCAGTCAGCAACAGCAGGGCAGCTAAAGCCCCTGCCTCTCCCCTGAAGCGTCTCTTTATCCCTGACCTCTGAACAGCTCTTATAGTGCCTTCCCAGTACTGCTTCAGTCCTTTTTGTTTCTCTCCCTGACCCCAGAACAGCTCTTATAGCGCCTCCCCAGTACTGCTCCAGTTGTTTTGTTTACTCACTGTTGTCTTGAATCACCGGCAGCGCTACAGTAAGGAACTTCCTCCGATGTCGTCTGCTGCTCAGGCCCCTGTGGACTATATGGCCTACATTACTTCGCATTGTTGGGAAGCGTTGTGGGAAAAGGTGTTTGGAAGGATTGAGGTGTGTGTGTGCGCTTCTGTGTGTGTGTGTGTGTGTGTGCACGCGTTTATGCGTGTGTGTGTGTTCCCCTATGTGCTCTTGTTCATAGGGGAACACATACTTGTTTCTATCTTCCTCTCCCTCCTCCAATCCAGCATACTCCATCACTGTGTAACACTACACACTGCAGACCTGAGCATTTTATAGTGGCTTGTTATTAACCACCCCGCCGTTCCACACACAAACACACGTACGTAACCTTTCACATGCTGAAAGTCAAGCACAGGTACACACACACACACACACACACACACACACACACACACACACACACACACACACACATACACACACTAAGGTCACCTTGGCTGTCTTCACTAGAGACTGCTTTATAACGGCTGACAGATGTTTCTATAAATCATTGGTCCCCCAGTGGACAGAGGTTCCACACACACACACACACACACACACACACACACACACTGCAGCAACACTCTATCTCTCTCCCTTTTTCTCCCTCTCCCTCCCCCTCCCAGAGACACTCATGGTTGAGAAAAATATCCCCCACATTGACACACCACATCTAATAAAGCGATTTGAGCGACTGGGAAAACTGCTATATAAATCCAATCCATTCTTGATGCACTAAAATGTTTTGCAGCTGATATATTGAAGACCTGCAGCAGCAGCAGGGTTGATATACTGACCTGTAGTTGTAGGACTTTTACTAGTATTGTTGTGAACGGATGTCATTGTGGTGAGTGGTGTGCAGTTAGTTGTGAGCAAGTTTGGAGGGTAGAGTTGCATTGAGAGTTGTTAATGTCACTTCACAGATATCTTAGTTTGGAAGCATCCTCCATGGCAGGTGTCCAGTTGTATTTATTTTATTTGTGAACAAATTCTTATTTACAATGACGGCCTACCCTGACCAAACCCTAACCCGGACGACGCTGGGCCAATTGTGCACCGCCCTATGGGACTCCCAATCACAGCCTTTTGTGATACAGCCTGGAATCGAACCAGGGTCTGTAATGACGCCTCTAGCACTGAGATGCAGTTCCTTAGACAGCTGCGCCACTCGGGAGCCCCAAGTGAAGGGGTTTCTCCCCCTTGAGTTGAAATGTAAAGCAACTGAGAAAATATCTCAACCACCTACTAGAATTGACCCACAACCAACAAAAAATGCAAGACATTATATAAAATCATTATCGACTGTATAATATCTTAAATCATTTAATTTAGTTCTCTTAAATAATGATATGCTCCTAAATGTGTTGCCAAGGAGAGATAAGAAGTTTCTGTTTCAGCCCAGACGTCAATTCAACGTCTATTCCACGTTGATTCAACGTAATTTCATTGAAATGACACGGTTGATTCAACCAGTGTGTGCCCAGTGGGAGTACAGTATATCACCACTTGTTCCTGTCTTTCCCAAAGGGAAGAATTGGAGGGAATGTATAGGCCTAGGTGCTTATCTCCTAGAGATATATTAGGTATTTAAAGTGACTGGTTACCATAGTGAATGTGTCTCTGTCTAATCAGACTGTGGCTGAATCCAAGAGGCCTTTATATGATGAGGTAATTCCAACCATTCAATCTCCATGGAGATTAAGCCAAATTTAAGCACTTCCTCTATGAAACTCATTAACCCTGACTCCAAAGTTATTGTGAAGAAACCTCTGGTATCGCTTCCACATTGTATGCAAATCTCTCCTAAAGTTATTTTTAATCTCCAATCCGCAATTAGGAGCGTGTGAATGAAGACGTAGGTCGTTATTGAGCGGCCTAATTTGTAATGACGAATGGCGAGCGTGAATATTGCAGTTGCCAAACTGTCCCTTATCATTATCGCCCCCTCAGATGATATAAAGATTCCTCAACTCTCCTGCAGTCGACTCTGATTAAAAGTCCAATTAAAAACCTGTCGGTCAGAGGAGGAGGAGGAGCGTTCTGTCTCGCCGGACGTTGCCCGTGGCTGAGGGTTGATTCTCACACAATCACGTGTTGAGAAATAGTGATTCAGCCTTCATCCTTCTTCATACTTCATCATCCTTCAGCCTTCGTCATCCTTCTTGGTAATTCAATTCAAACAAGATGGCCTCACTTTAACACACAGTAAAAAACATCAACTCACACCTGTACAGCAGAGGAGGCTGCTGAGGGGAGGACGGCTCATAATAATGGCTGGAACGGAGCGAATGGAAATGCGTCAAACCCATGGAAACCATGTGTTTGATGTTGTTGATACCTTTCCACCTATTCCGCTCCAGGCATTACCACGTGCCCGTCCTCAACAATTAAGTTGCCACCAAACTCCTGTGCTGTATAGTACTGGAACACAGGTTGAGTCCCAAGTTACAGTCATAGTAGGGCCCTGGTCAAAAGTAGTGTATCATATAAAGGACAGGGTGCCATTTCAAACCCAGTGCTGTTGTATGTGAGTGTGCTACTTCCCATATCCTAAGCCCAGGGTTTCTATGGTAACACGAACCACGAACAGGTTCACAACATCTAACCCTCTAAAGTAGACCTTGGGGAGCCAGATAGATAACCGCTACAGTGTAACTCACACTTCACCTAGATAATAAAATATTATCTGATAATACATTGTACTGTTCTGTGCTGTATAAATATTTAACATTATGGCTTGTGTGGTGAAATTAATCTCTCCACAGAGACCATTTTCGCAATTTTCTTGACAATCATTCTGATCTGTGCTGATCTCTGTTAGTGTTTATGACTGGTTGTAAATGGCCCTCTTCTGCTTGCTCTAATATCTCTCTGGCTTGTGCTATTATCAGTCTGTACATAGTGAAGTGCTTATCTCAGCGCTTTGAAACTCCTCTCTACAAACCAATGACTGTATATATGAATGGACAAAGCCACTGATCACGTGACACCATTAATTCCTATGTGAAGACTCAATAGCGCATTGAAGCCAAGTGAAGTCTGTTTAAATGGTGTCTGATGAAGACATAACATGCGCAGTTTGAGCTACTCCAGGAAGTGCTGCTCCCTCTCATTGAGTAACTGAAGCTGAAGGCTTCCGGAGTACTGCTGGCTGCCATTAGCAACTTAATTATCCTTATAACTTCTTCTGTGTGCGATTTTAAAATAATCGGTTCAAGGACATACATCTGGTGTGTTAGAAGCAATTGTTGGTACCATGATTGTCTTCTAAATTGTTTTATTTACTCAAAGATTTACCATGAAGATTGTCATTTTTCCATTCACTATAATGGGGGATCCTGTTTTTCTGCTAACAAAGCCTTTAGTACCTCGGTTGGCCTCGAACTTCCATGGCATCAATCCGAGGGGGCAGTCGTTCTCCCCTGCTACAAACACACTGGCAGCATTACAGCAAGCCAGCATGAGCCAGTCTGTCTGTACAGAGAGCCATTAGAAATTTGCAACGAAGTGTCCGAAATTGCATCCTATTCCGTACATAGTGCTCTACTTTTGACCACGGCCCATAATTCCCTACAAAGTGCCCAACTTTTGACCAGGGCACATAGAGCACTAGTCAAACGTACTGCACTATTTGGGGAATAACGTGCTATTTTAGATGCATCCTGGGAAGGGACCCCTGATTACAACAGGCAGGATTTACAAGCCTGTTTCTAGCACATTATCCATTAGTTTAACAAATTGTAATTGATTGCCAGGTAGCGTCTGTGGGACTCCTATGGGACATAGATGACTACACAGCAGCTTCCTGTGAGCCTAGTCCCCATCATGCCTTTTACTTTAATCAAATCCAGCGCTAATTCTAAGTGCTTTGGCACTTAAGCCACATTAAAGAGTTTAACCATAGCCCAGAAGTGCTCTGTACTACATTAATCAATTAGTAAGCTTGACGATAATTGCAGTGCACTGTGTGACGGGCCCCGCTCCTCTTATAAAAGCTGAGGTTGAGACAGTAAATGTTTTGAAATGAGATTCGGGGTCGAGTGTAGGGACAAAGTTAATAATATAAACAAGCCTCGCGTAAACACAGGTCATCTACCATTGTCCCCCCCAAACTCAACTCTGGAATTCAAAGCCAGTTCCACTGTGTTTTTTTTCAATGTTGTGCTCTAATCAGGGACTGATTTAGACCTGAGACACCAGGTGGGTACAATTAATGATCAGGTAGAACAGAAAAGCAGCAGGCTCTGTACCTCATAGGGTCGGAGTTGAACACCCCTGCTATAGGCTATACTGTACAACAATGCGTATAACGGTTCTGTAGTAGCCTACAACAGGCTAAGTTATAGGTGAGAGGTAAAACATTTTACCATTGCCCCTACTGAAGCTATGTACAGTATCCTAATGGTTTTATTTGAGAGTCAAAATGACATCAACTAATTTACCCTATGCACACAAAAACACGTTTTACAACATGTCCAAAAATCCTAAACAGTCAAAAAGTCTCCGCACAGACACGCTCCGTGTCCCTTGTCCAGGTTCAGGAGAGTCCAAGGTACAGCCAGTCTAGCAAAGGTCGAACCAGACCGTGAGACGCAGGTGCACCAGAGGCAAAGCACATTTGCTCCACCACTGTGAACAGAGAGCATGGAGGAAGACCTAAAGAAGAGGCCCACGTCCAGGGGTCTGAGTACCCTGGAGAAGAGCCTGATACTACTGTTTGTGGCTCTGACTGGCGCCTGCATCGGACTGGTGGTCATCTACTTCACTGACAAGAACAGCGTCCCCACTGATGAAGGTGAGTAGTGTACTACCTGTATGTTTAAATGGAGGGAAGGGAAAGGGGGATACCTAGTTAGTTGCACAACTAAATGCATTAAACCCGAAATGGGTCTTCCGCATTTAACCCAACC
Organism: Oncorhynchus mykiss; assembly: GCF_013265735.2. Lineage (NCBI taxonomy): Eukaryota > Metazoa > Chordata > Actinopteri > Salmoniformes > Salmonidae > Oncorhynchus > Oncorhynchus mykiss. The sequence continues at coordinate 10,123,927 of NC_048583.1, read as the reverse complement.
CTTCTGAATCAGAGAGGAGCGGGGGGCTGCCTTAATCGATATGCACGTCATCGGTGCCCGGGGAGAAGTTGTTGTTGGAGGTTAACCTTACACAAGGACTGAAATGCAGATTTTTTCACCTTTTCGGCTCAGGGATTGGAACCAGCAACCATTAGGTTACTGACCGAATTCTGTTAACTGCTAGGCTACCTGGTGGTGAGCTGCTATATACTTTAAACACATTCATGTAGGCCAGATGATTAGTACTACTGTAAATACTGTAAACACATAGGAGTTGTACTATCCCTCTAAACTTCATCACTGTCAAGGAGGTGTGTGAGTACAAAACTTGAAACACTTCAATCAAATGAAGGTTTTTAGCTCTACTCACACCAGAAAGTTCAATGCCTCTCAGCAGGACTATGAAACAGTGATTTATGGACCTGTGTGATTTATGGACCATTATACATTTACCATAATAGCAGGCTTAGCTAAGCGTCTGGGGAGTGGGTGGGTAATGGCTGTCGGTTGGTGGTGAGTTTGCTGACAAGAAGATGAAAAGTGATGTTTTGTTGTCTATTTTGATTTAAATTTCCATCACTGTACATTGTGCTCTTAATGTATCTCTGTCTCTGACAGATGTTTTATTATTTAGGATTAAATTAAGCCACACTTTCATATCAGCAATAAATGATAAGTATAGAAGAATGATCTGAGTCATTGTATACCGCAATAACAAACCAACGGCATTCGTTGCTACAGTAATAATGGCATTGAATACTTCTGGCATTGAATGTGCCTCCATTCTGGGTACAGGGCGAGACAGAGAGTTATATTCTAAGGGGATTCTGTGTCTTTGTGGTACCTTTGTGATGTGAGTCACAGTGACGTCCCCTGCCACTGGCCTCACAGTGTGGCAGACAGACAGTCCGAGCTGAGACCCAGCTGTGGAGGAACAGAACGACAACAAAAGGCAAAGGTTCCCTCTAACGTTGAGGGAACGTCTATAGACAAACCTCCTGCGAACCTTTAGGGATATCTGAAAGTCTAATTGGTCCCCTTGGACATTGGCTTCTCATTGGTCACACCACTGGATACTGATGCACTGACGCGGTTCCAAGCACTGTTATGGATTGCTGGACGTATTTTTTATATAGTGTCACTCTGTCACCATAGAAAGCATGACAAATACGTCCTCAATTTGTCACGTCTGCATTATTTTTCATGAGTCATTCTATTTCATCTATAGTTAGAAAACAGCCCATCAAATCATCTGAGTTAAAATGTGATATAACATGCGTGTTGTTTTGGCTTCTGACAAGGTGTCAATCTATTTATCATATAATATAGTCCACCTATCTGCAATATATCTTGGTGCCTTTTTACAGTTCTGTGCTGGTTCCCAAAAAATATAGCATTTAAATCAAATAAAAATCTATGATGTTATTAACACTGTCCCACGCTACCTTGGCTCGGGTAGCCAAATCAGTCATATCGTACCTAAGAATAATGGCTGCCATCCATTTCTATGAGTGAGACTGTCTTAGGAGACACGGCTGACTCCAGAGACAGCACTCACACAGTACACTGGTCTAGTACAATGCAAATACTCTCACTCTATTTCTCTCTATTTCTCTCACTCTCTCTCTCTCTCTCTCTCTCTCTCTCTCTCTCTCTCTCTTTGTCTCACTCTCTCCCTTTTATAGACTTTCTCCTTTTATTCGTCCTTTAAATCCCTTATTCAATAAACCCAGGAATAATGTCTGCACTTTGAAGTGATGGTCATATTGAAAGGCCAAAAACTGTCTAGCTTCTGTCTACATTATACAGAGCATTAAAAGTATTCAGACCCCTTGACCTTTTTCCACATTTTGTTACCTTACAGCCTTATTCTAAAATGGATTAAAAAACATTTATCATCAATCTAAACACAATACCCCATAATGACAAAGCAAAAACAGGTTTTTAGAAATGTTTGCAAATTTGTAAAAAACATACAACTGAAAATATCACATTTACATAGGTATTCAGACCCTTCCTCAGTACTTTGTTGAAGCACCTTTGGCAGCAATTATGGCCTTGAGTCTTATTGGGTATGATGCTACAAGCTTGGCATACCTGTATTTGGGGAGTTTCTCCCATTCTTCTTTGCAAGCTCTGTTAGCTTGGATGGGGAGTGTCGCTGCACAGCTATTATAAGGTCTCTCCATTTTAGATCAGGTTTTAGATCAGGTTCAAGTCTGTGCTCTGGCAGGGCCACTCAAGGACATTCAGAGACATGTTCTGAAACCACTCCTGTGTTGTCTTGGCTGTATACTTAGGTCGTTATACAGGTCGTTGTCCTGTTGGAAGGTGAATCTTCACCCCAGTCTGAGGTCCTGAGCGCTCTGGAGCAGGTTTTCATCAAGGATCTATCTCTCTGTACTTTGCTCCGTTCATCCTTCCCTCAATCCTAACTAGTCTCCCAGTCCCTGCCGCTAAAAAACATCCCCACAGCATGATGCTGCCACCACCATGCTTCACTGTAGGGATGGTGCCCAGTTTCTTCCAGACGTGACGCTTGGCATTCAGGCCAAAGAGTTAAATCTTGGTTTAATCAGATCAGAGAATCTTGTTTCTCATGGTCTGAGAGTCTTTAGGTGCCTTTTGGCAAACTCCAAGCGGGCTGTCATGTGCCTTTTACTGATGAGTGGCTTCCGTCTGGCCACTCCACCATGAAAGTCTGATTGGCAGAGTGCTGCAGAGATGGTTGTCCTTCAGGAAGTTTCTCCCATCTCCACAGAGGAACTCTGTAGCTCTGTCAGAGTGACCAGCGGGTTCTTGGACACCTCCCTGACCAAAGCCCTTCTCCGGGCGGCCAGATCTAGGAAGAGTCTTGGTGGTTCCAAACTGCTTCAACAAAGGTGCCTTTACAAAGCACTGAATCCTTATGTGAATGTGAATGTTTTTTTAATCTAAAAACCTGTTTTTGCTTTGTCATTATGGGGAATTGTGTGTAGATTGATTATGAAAAATAACAATTTTATACATTTTTAAATAAGGCTGTAACATAATAAAATGTGGAAAAAGTTGAGGGGTCTGAATACTTTACGAATGCACTGTAGATACACTACTAGTCAACATATGGATAGATATATGTGTGTACAAAACATTAGGAACACCTGCTCTTTCCATGACATAGACTGACCATGTGAATCCAGGTGAAAGCTATGATCCCTTATTAAGCTGTGATCCATCATAGTCACTTGTTAAATCCACTTCAATCAGTGTGGATGAAGGGAAGCATTTTTAAGCCTTGTGACATTTGAGACATTAATTTTGTATGTGTGCCATTCAGAGGGTGAATGGGCAAGACGAAATATTTAAGTGCCTTTGAACAGGGTATGGTAGTAGGTGCCAGGCACACTGGTTTGAGTGTGTCAAGAACTGCAACGCTGCTGGGATTTTCACGCTCAACAGTTTCCCGTGTGTATCAAGAATAGTCCACCACCCAAAGAACATCCAGCCAACATCCAGTCAACATGGACCAGCATCCCTGTGGAACGATTTTGACACCTTGTAGAGTCCATGCCCCGAAGAATTCATCAAATCAAATCAAATCAAATCAAATTTTATTTGTCACATACACATGGTTAGCAGATGTTAATGCGAGTGTAGCGAAATGCTTGTGCTTCTAGTTCCGACAATGCAGTAATAACCAACAAGTAATCTAACTAACAATTCCAAAACTACTGTCTTGTACACAGTGTAAGGGGATAAAGAATATGTACATAAGGATATATGAATGAGTGATGGTACAGAGCAGCATAGGCAAGATACAGTAGATGGTATCGAGTACAGTATGTACAAATGAGATGAGTATGTAAACAAAGTGGCATAGTTTAAAGTGGCTAGTGATACATGTATTACATAAGGATACAGTCTATGATATAGAGTACAGTATATACGTATGCATATGAGATGAATAATGTAGGGTAAGTAACATTATATAAGGTAGCATTGTTTAAAGTGGCTAGTGATATATTTACATCATTTCCCATCAATTCCCATTATTAAAGTGGCTGGAGTTGAGTCAGTGTCAGTGTGTTGGCAGCAGCCACTCAATGTTAGTGGTGGCTGTTTAACAGTCTGATGGCCTTGAGATAGAAGCTGTTTTTCAGTCTCTCGGTCCCAGCTTTGATGCACCTGTACTGACCTCGCCTTCTGGATGATAGCGGGGTGAACAGGCAGTGGCTCGGGTGGTTGATGTCCTTGATGATCTTTATGGCCTTCCTGTGACATCGGGTGGTGTAGGTGTCCTGGAGGGCAGGTAGTTTGACCCCGGTGATGCGTTGTGCAGACCTCACCACCCTCTGGAGAGCCTTACGGTTGAGGGCGGAGCAGTTGCCGTACCAGGCGGTGATACAGGTGATACAGGTGAATTGAGGCTGTTCTGAGGACAAAAAGAAGGGGTACAACTCAATATTAGCAAGGTGTTCTTAATATTTTATACACACAGTGTATATGTGTGCAAATTATATTTAAAAAACGTGTACTGTATTGGTTGTATAGGATGGTTGCTGACCATGTTGTCATTGGCCACACCATTGTATGAGGGTACCAATGAATTACCAATTACCAATTGCTTTTGTTAAATGGGACTGGTCAAGCAATCTTTAATTCGAATACTCTTATTAACGTAAGTAGTGCCACTATATCATCAAACAGTCTGTCCCAGCAGGATGTTCCATAATGACATTGTGTTACTCTTCCATGTTATACATAACAGCCCAATAACAAGGGTTCTAATCAAAACAAATTATTCTGCCAACATTACCCAAAGCTGTTCCCCTGCAGCTGACACATCAACTGAATGTTCATGTAATCAAGTGTGTGTGTGTGTGTGTGTGTGTGTGTGTGTGTGTGTGTGTGTGTGTGTGTGTGTGTGTGTGTGTGTGTGTGTGTGTGTGTGTGTGTGTGTGCGCGTGCGTGCGTGTGTGTGGGACAAGAGGTCAATTCAGGATGCGGGGGTCCTCAGGCACTCAAGGGCCCGTCGGGGGAGTTCACCAGCATGAATCACCCCAGTAGCTACGACAACGGCATGAGCTGCAGCTGGCACATCACGGTGGACCCAGGCATGGTAAGTACCACAATGCAACACATTCAAAACACTAAGATTTTTATACAGTAACCTCTTTTCCTTTTACTGTGCTCTTTCCTTCAAACAAATACACTGAACAAAAATACAAATGCAATATTCAACCATTTCTACGATTTTACTGAGTTACAGTTCATATAAGGATCTCAGTCAATTAAATTCATTAGGCCCTAATCTATGGATTCCACACTTTAAAAAAGGTTGGGGTGTGGATCAGAAAACCAGTCAGTATCTGGTGTAACCACCATTTGCCTCATGCAGCGCGACACATCTCCTTCACATTGAGTTGATCAGTCTGTTGATTGTGGTCTGTGGGATGTTGTCCCACTCCTCTTCAATGACTGCGCGAAGTTGCTGGATTTTGGCGGGAAATGGAACATGCTGTCGTACATATTGATCCAGAGCATTCCAAACATGCTCAATGGGTGACATGTCTGGTGAGTATGCAGGTCATGGAAGAACTGGGACATTTTCAGCTTCCAGGAATTGTGTACAGATTTTTGCGACATGTAGCTATGCATTATCATGCTGAAACGTGAGGTAATGTCGGCAGATGAATGGCATGATAATGTGCCTCAGGATCTCATCACGGTATCTCTGTGCATTCAAATTTCCATTGATAAAATTAAATTGTGTTGGTTGTCTGAAGCTCATGCCTGCCCATACCATAACTCCACCACCACCATGCTCATTCACACAACGCTATATATGTTGTCTTCCATCTGCCCGGTACAGATGAAACCCGGGATTCGTCTGTTAAGAGCACACTACTCCAGCGTGCCAGTGGCCATTGAAGGTGAGCATTTGCCCACTGAAGATGGGTACGACGCCAAACGGCAGTAAGGTCAAGACCCTGGTGAGGACGACGAACACTCAGATGAGCTTCCCTGAGACGCTATCTGACAGTTATTGCAGGAAGGATTCGGTTGTGCAAACCCACAGTTTCATCAGCTGTCCGGGTGGCTGGTCTAAGACGATCCCGCAGGTGAAGAAGCCGGATGGGAAGGTTTATTTTATTTATTTATTTAACCTTTATTTAACCAGGTAGGCTAGTTGAGAACAAGTTCTCATTTGCAATTGCGACCTGGCCAAGATAAAGCAAAGAAGTTTGACACATACAACAAGCATAGTTACACATGGAATAAACAAACATACAGTCAATAATACAGGAAAATATATATACAGCATGTAAATAGGCCATAGTGGCAAAGTAATTACAATATAGCAATTAAACACTGGAATGGTAGGATGTGCAGAGGATGAATGTGCAAGTTGAGATACTGGGGTGCAAAGGAGCAAGATAAATAAATAAATACAGTATGGGGATGAGGTAGATTGGATGGGCTATTTACAGATAAGCTATGTACAGGTGCAGTGATCTGTGAGCTGCTCTGACAGCTGGTGCTTAAAGCTAGTGAGGGAGGTAAGAGTCTCCAGCTTCAGAGATTTGTGCAGTTCGTTCCACTCATTGGCAGCAGAGAACTGGAAGGAGTTGCAGCCAAAGGAAGAATTGGCTTTGGGGGTGACCAGTGAGATATACCTGCTGGAGTGCGTGCTACGGGTGGGTGCTGCCATGGTGACCAGTGAGCTGAGATAAGGCGGGGCTTTACCTAGCAGAGACTCATAGATGACCTGGAGCCAGTGGGTTTGGCAACGAGTATGAAGCGAGGGCCAGCCAACGAGAGCATACAGGTCACAGTGGTGGGTAGTACATGGGGCTTTGGTGACAAAATGGATGGCACTGTGATAGACTGCATCCAATTTGTTGAGTAGAGTGTTGGAGGCTATTTTGTAAATGACATTGCCGAAGTCGAGGATCGGTAGGATGGTCAGTTTTACGAGGGTATGTTTGGCAGCATGAGTGAAGGATGCTTTGTTGCGAAAAAGGAAGCCGATTATAGATTTAATTTTGGATTGGAGATGTTTAATGTGAGTCTGGAAGGAGAGTTTACAGTCTAACCAGACACCTAGGTATTTGTAGTTGTCCACATATTCTAAGTTAGAACCATCCAGAGTAGTGATGCTGGACGGGTGGGCAGGTGCGGGCAGCGATCTGTTGAAGAGCATGCATTTAGTTTTACTTGCGTTTAAGGGCAGTTGGAGGCCACGGAAGGAGAGTTGTATGGCATTGAAGCTCATCTGGAGGTTCGTTAACACAGTTTCTAACAAAGGGCCAGAGGTATACAGAATGGTGTCGTCTGCGTAGAGGTTTATCAAAGAATCACCAGCAGCGAGAGCGACATCATTGATGTATACAGAGAAGAGAGTCGGCCCGAGAATTGGACCCTGTGGCACCCCCATAGAGACTGCCAGAGGTCCGGACAACAGGCCCTCCGATTTGACATACTGAACTCTATCGGAGAAGTAGTTGGTGAACCAAGCGAGGCAATCATTTGAGAAACCAAGGCTGTTGAGTCTGCCAATAAGAATGTTGTGCCTTAGCCAGGTCGATGAATACGGCTGCACAGTAATGTCTCTTATCGATGGCGGTTATGATATTGTTTAGGACCTTGAGCGTGGCTGAGGTGCACCCATGACCAGCTCTGAAACCAGATTGCATAGAGGAGAAGGTACGGTGAGATTCGAAATGGTCGGTGATCTGTTTGTTAACTTGGCTTTCAAAGACCTCATAAAGGCAGGGTATAATAGATATAGGTCTGTAGCAGTTTGGGTCAAGAGTGTCTCCCCCTTTGAAGAGGGGGATGACCGCGGCAGATTTCCAATCTATGGGAATCTCAGATGATACAAAAGACAGGTTGAACAGGCTAGTGATAGGGGTTGCAACAATTTTGGCAGATCATTTTAGAAAGAGAGGGTCCAGATTGTCTAGCCCGGCTGATTTGTAGAGGTACTGGGATGACGTGGTTACATGTGGTCTGCAGTTGTGAGTCAGATTGGATGTACTGCTAAATGTTCTAAAGCAGAGAAATTAACATTACATTCTCTAGCAACAGCTCTGGTGAACATTCCTGCAGTCAGCATGCCAATTGCATTGTGTTGTGTGACAAAACTGCACATTTTAGAGTGGCGTTTTCTTGTCCTCAGCACAAGGTGCACCTGTGTAATGATCATGCTGATTAATCAACTTCTTTATATTCCACACTGATCAGGTGGATGGATTATCTTGTCAAATAAGAAATGCTCAGTAACAACACCTAATTTGAGAGAAATAAGCTTTTTGTGAGTATGGAACCTTTCTGGGATCTTTTATTTCAGCTCATGAAACATGGGACCAACAATTAACATGTTGCATTTATATTTTTGTTCAGTATACATGTCAAAACTCAACTAAGTCTCATAGGCTCTGTTCAAATGTCATTGACTAGCCTCCCTTCCTTCCTTCCTGTCTTTCTTTCTTTCTTTCTTTCTTTCTTTCTTTCTTTCTTTCTTTCTTTATTGAAGTAGTCACTGGTTGGATCATTGACTACCTCATGGAAGAGATAAAGGAAGAAGGGATGCATTTTTAAGAATTCTAAACTTTCAAGAGATAATCTAAAAAAGCCTCATGTCATTTCCATGACGACCACTGATCTGACAGGAGCTGATGGGTGGAAGTAACACGCCAGACACCTTTCCATGCCCTGTCCTTTCACCCATCAGTGCACATACAGAGCAGAAGAGAACACAAGGACAGGCGGCCATTTTGGAAATTGGAAAATGGGAACCCAGTCATATTGTAAGGAACAGGGTCTATTGTCCTTAAAGGAGATTCTGTGTCTGCCTGATAAATATTCATCAAAGGGATCCCCTTATCTTTTATTAATGCACAGCGGCTAGAGAGAATGTTTGGCAGGTGCAGAAACCATTAAGATAACGACTAAAAACATCAAATTAACCACATCACTAACTTTGAAAAATATTGCACTTTAAAAACCAACTCTAAACCAGAATGCTTGGTTGACTTATATAGAACAAAACCTGCAGCGGAACAATGCTTTAAAAGACGCCTTCGATCACCGTCACCACCTGAACAGATCATCATTTCAATGATCTTTCATTGGAATAGTGCTTTTGATATGAGTCTCTGAGCTGGAAGGATGTCAGGCGTAGCCATAGGTCTGCATCTCAAATGGAACCCTATTCCTTATGCAGTGCACTACTTTTGACCAGAGCCCATAGTTCTAAATAGGGAATAGTGTGTCATTTAGGAAGCAACCATAGACAGACACCAGGGTATAACAGTACGGTAGGTAGGCAAGGCGAACAGAACAGAAAGCCCTTAGATCAGATGTAGCTCTGAGACATGGGTAAACACAGCTCCACACCGTGACAGATGGCTGCTCTGCCGTCTCTTTCATTCTCTCAAGCTACAACATCCGGAGAAGAGACAGGAAAACAAAAAACATTTTCACTTTGCCAAGCAAGCCAGACTGAGACTGCCTCTCTCTCCCCCTTTCTTTCTCTCTCTCTCCCTCTCTCTCTCTCTCTCTCTCTCTCTGTCTCTCTCTCTCTCTCTCTCTCTCTCTCTCTCTCTCTCTCCCTATCTGTTCCTCTCTTTTTCCCTGTCATCTCGATTTTAATCTCCCTCTCCCTCCCTCTCTCTCTCTCCCTCCCTCTCTCTCTCTCTCTCTCTCTCTCTCTCTCTCTCTCTCTCTCTCTCTCTCTCCCTCCCTCCCTCCCTCTCTCTCTCTCTCTCTCTCTCTCTCTCTCTCTCTCTCTCTCCCCCTCCCTCCCTCTCTCTCTCTCCTGTCTCTCTCTCTCTCTCTCTCTCTCGCTCGCACGCTCACTCGCACACACACGCATATGCACACACACACACACACACACACACACACACACACACACACACACACACACACACACACACACACACACACAGTCAAGCCTCCTATTAAGTAGCAGTATGTCTACTGCTCTAGTCTCTAAGACAGTGAATAATAAAAACCTGCCTGTTTGTTTTCCTCTACTCCAGGTGATCCATTTGTGGTTTGAACACTTCTCCCTGGAGGCAACAGACCTGTGCACAGCAGACTACTTTACAATACAGGACAACCTGGGAGTCATCGGTAAGACACTGGAGACACTGGAGCCAGACTAATTAAGTGGATTAAGGCCAATACATCCAGGCAAAGGGTTTGGTAGGCCAACATTTATTACTGAAACCTGAGGGTGAGACATATGGTAAGGTTTGTGTGTTGGAGTGGGGGGTAGTGGTTTCTCAAATAGCTCGCTATACAGATCAGATATTGATCCACGCAGGGTTTTGAGAGGTGGGGTACAGGTGTAGGGTAGGGGATCCATCCTTGGCATGTCTTCAGGTATGGTGGGGCACAAAGGAATTTAATTCAAAGGAATGTAATTCCATTTCTGTCCTTTGAGCCTGTAGAAAACAAGTATCATACAGTCTCCAGCACATTGTGCATTCATATTCAGTTGTTTGATCTATCCTCAGATCTTTTCTCCTTGACTTTATACAACTCTAACCACCATGTTCTCCCCACTAACACTAGCTTTTCCCATTTCCCATTTTATTACAAGCTCATTTACTTGAGCAAACATATTACATTTTAATATTTAATTTACTCCGCATATCATATTCTATTATGCCTGTAGGTGATGGTGTGTGCTCTTCAGACTGTTTCTGACAGGATGGGAGAATTAGACACCCAGCCAGAGAATCTCTCTCTCTCTGTCTCTCTCTCTCTCTGTCTCTTTCTCTCTTTCTCTCTCTCTCTCTCTCTCTCTCTCTCTCTCTCTCTCCAACTGTCCATTCTCACCTCTTAGCTGACACGCTGGGATGTCTGGCACAGCAAAGGGAAGCTATGTGAAGTGTGAGGTGGAACTATTAAGGTGACTGTGCAAAAGCGTTGATGTTTAAACCTTGTGGTTAGGACACACTTTTTTCCTGTACTTTTCTATACTTTCTATACTGTATAGTTAGAGATTGGTGGATGTAAATGTGAGGCCACGCCATCATTCTCAGCTGTGTTACACTTTCCACCGTGCCACATTAACACATGGATGCAGACACACACACGCACATACACACATAACTAACCCTGCAGCGTTGTTGCAACACCTCCTCTGGCTCTTCACTTCCTCTGCCCCTTGGCTGCAGCACGACACACCTCACACACTCACACACTCACGCTCTCTCTCTCTCTCTCTTTCCCTCTCACACACACAGTGTCCCCTATTCCCCAGACCCTCAACACACAGCCCCACAGGACCATCCACACTCCACGGCTATAAAGGGATTGAGCTTTGATGTCAAACTCAAATTAGAGCGTCCACGGCGGACACAGCCTATAAGCCTGGCTGGCCTGCCTCTTCACTACTCCACTTTAAGTTACAGCCCCTAACAAGATTACCGACTTTCAGAGGGAGGTCAACTCTGCACTGCGGAATGTCACATTGATGTTTGACATTACTCGACTGTTTCTGTAACATAGCAACAAAAAATGCATACATGCATTTATTGGAATGTATTGAAAATATCAATGGTATATAGATATACTGGACTGCACATGTAGGTCTAGACGTATGGCCAGTAGCTATTGATTTGACATAAAAGGTTCTATATGTACAGTAATCCACATATTGTTTTCTTCTTTCTCTTCTGTTCTGTTTGGCTCTGCAGGGAGGTTGTGTGGGCGCTCCAAACCCGGACCGATAGTGTCATTAGGAAACTCTATGTTGTTGTTCTTTGACACCAATGACAGAAATACAGACAAGGGATTCAAAGCGAAGTACCAAGCTGTGACACCAGAGAGTACTTTAGGTACAATAACACCATTATCAACAGTGATCATAGTTATGAACATTCAGAACTTTTCAGGAGAGAGAGAGAGAAAGAGAGAGAGAGAGAGAGAGAGAGAGAGAGAGAGCGAGCGAGACACAGGGGGCAAGGAGACATAGAAGGAGTAACAGAGAAAGAGGACAGAGAGAGAGACAGAGAGAAAGCGATGGATGGATGGTAGGTATCCTTGAGGTGTCTGTTCAGCTGAAGTCCTCTCCATCTCCACACTCCCTGCTTCCAGAAATAGCCGGGGCTGGTGGCGCTCTCCAAGGTGACCGCGGTGATCTACTGACCCCTGGGTTCCCAGCACAGAACTATGAGAACGGGGCTCTCTACCAGGTACGCACACACACACACACACACACACACACACACACACACACACACACACACACACACACACACACACACACACTTACACTACTAGCGGCTTCCACAAGGACATGCCATCCATGGTACCACACACAATCTGCCATACACATGGCAGCATCTTTCTACCAAGTGGTGTATTATCCACAACACGTTGTTTATATGGCCCCAGTCTTTCTGTGAGGTACTTTACAATCAATAGGGCCTTTCTCTCTGTCTGAGGAAGTGAATAATAATAACATGGTCCGTCATGTCGTGTGCTGTATGGAGCTAAGCTACATCAATAACAATCAGTGGGGAAACGGACTCCTATATTTTGGGGTGTTTACAAATGAGGTGCCCCTTTAGTAAATCCATGGTCACTAGGCACCATCTGAACACAGGGGGCTGTTGACCATGCTTGATGTTCTGGATAGTGGATCGAGATCGGGGAGCAACTCGCGTCGTGTTTGGCTCGGAGCACGGCTGAGCGCTTTGACGTCAGCTTTTGCTTGGTTTGGATCATTAGATCATTGGGCTGCGTCACAAATGGCACCCTATAGCCCTTTATAGTGCACTACAGGTCCCATAGGGCTCTGGTTAAAAGTAGTGCACTATGTAGGGGAAAGGTTGCCAATTGGGACTCATGCTTTTTCCTGTTGTTTGGCTGTGTATTATCTGGCTTGCTCATGTTGCTTTCTGTCTCCTCCTTGGCTTGGATGTTGAGGCGGATGGGCTCCTGTCCAAACCGTCACAGCCCAGGAGATATTGGATGATTTTTATTCATGACTCGTGTCAATATGCAGCGCATGCAGCCGTCTGCAACCTGGGCACCCTCCAGGCAGAAAGAGAGAGAAAGAGATGGATGGGAACATTGAGGAGAAATTATGCATAAAGCAATGTAGATAGAAATGAAATGTAGAGAAAGGACACCCTTGCCCGTTTCCTGCTGACGAGTGACTGAGTCTATTCTAGAGATGTCACTTCTATCCGTAATGTTTTTCTTAAGGTTGTGCCTTACTTAGAAAGCCCCTGCCTTGGAATATGAATACGTTCAATTGTGTGCCAAAAACCCCGCCCCCACCAGAATCTACTAGAAGGAATATCAGACTCATGTTGGTGCATGTGGTTATATAATGGATTTATCTTGACATTGATTGAATCGTTGATCTTTGATCATTGATTTAATCTTTGTAATTGATTGAATGTTTGATGAAGTAATGGAAATATAATGGATGTTTGTGTTCAAATTAAAGGGATGTGTTTGTGTATGAAATGAATGCTCGTGGTCAAACAAACTGCATATCTTTGTGTATAAAATGGATGTTTGTGGTCAAACTAAATGGATTTGTTTGTGTTTAAAATGGATGTTTGTGGTAAAACCTAAATGGATATGTTTGTGTACGAAATGTGTGGTGAAATGAAATAGTATGTGCATGTGGTCCACAGTGGAGGATCACTGTACCAGAGGGAGAGAAGATCAGACTGACGTTCTCCTCCTTCGACCTGGTCCCTGAAGCCTGTAGAGATTACGTAGATGTCTACGATGGCCACAAAACCGGCTCCGCCATGTTGGGTAAGACATCACTCTGTGTTATGCTAACTCTGGTATACAGCAGTTGGACTAGTATAGATACTTATAGTACAGACATACTTAGGCCTACACACCTGTTGCACAATATGTGTAGGCCAACACTCAAAATGTACTTATTCACTAGTCTCATAATATGTCAAAATACCCTAATTATACCCTACCCTCATAATATGGGTACACTCAAATATTCATTTTCTAAAATAGGCTACTTTTGTTCATGGATTTTCAATGATGAGAACAGAGAGACTGTGACAACGAGTGCAACCTCTTCAATCCTCCAAACCCACAATCAATATATTCTTAAGTCTCACAATTTGAGCAACTTTACTAATGAACTAGTTTTAGGAGGTATTGTATCTTAATCGACATGCAACAGGAGCACTTGGCAGTTGAAACAGGCTGTGGGGAGTGAAATCAACTATGCACACGGCAACACTCAAATTCACTTCAGGCTGCATGAATAAGATATGATGTCCATTAAAGGTTTTGGGTAGGAAGATGAAAAAATAGAGAGAGGTTCCCAAATTAGACTGGCATGTAAATGTAATCTCTACAAACAGAAATTATGCAAAATAGCTGTATTTATAGTTGTTATTGAGCTTACTATGTTTGCGGAGACCTATATAATACTTGTGTGAATTAATCCATTAATAATTGGTGTCACTGTTTGGTCAATTCAAGTGGTGCATAAGGCCTGCCCAGGTTTTACATCAGTGTACCACAAATTGGAGTTTGGGTTATTGTAACTAACTGTGTAGTTTGATTAGTGGCCTAATCGAACTCTTCAGGGGTTTCTGAACAGTGAAATGTTGTTTTCTCACAGGTCGATTCTGTGGTAGTAAGAATCCAGGACGCCTGGATTCCAGTGGCAACACGATGGTGGTGCGTTTCAAAAGCGATGCCACTCTCACCTCCAAGGGTTTCAGTGCCACATTCACCAAGACCGGCCTCATCCCGACCACGGTCAAACCTACCACCATGATGCCCACAACACTAGCTATAACCGGTGAGTACACTACGGGGAAAACCATAGAATAGCATAGAATTCTACATCTATGAGTGTACCCATAGACAATATATCTGTCATGTATTGTCATGTTGTGTCTTGTTTCTGTCCTTTCCCTTCACCCTGTCTCCCTCTGCTGGTCGTTATTAGGTTACCTTTTCTCCCCCTCTTTCCCCCAGCTGTTCCTTGTCTCCTCCTAACTACCTCGTCACCCCTTTTCCCACCTGTTCCCTTTTTCCCTCTGATTAGTCCTCTATATCTCTCTCTGTTTTTGTTCCTGTCTTTGTCGGATTCTTGTTTGTGTTTTTCATGCCTGAACCAGACTATCGTCATGTTTGCTGCAACCTTGTCCTGTCCTGTCGGAATCTGCCGGTCCATCTGAGCCTACCTATGTTTTGTTATTAAAGAAGTTCTGTTTACGTTAATTCGCTTTTGGGTCCTCATTCACCACCGTAACAGAAGAATCCGACCAAGAATGGACCCAGCGACTTCGGATCCTCTCCACTCAGCCGTCGAGATCCAGGGAGCGATGCTTGGCAGACACGAGCAGGATTTGTCTGCTGCTCGACATGCCGTTGAGACCCTGGCCACCCAAGTCTCCAACCTCACAGAACAGGTTCACCATCTCCGCCTCGATCCACCGGCCACTTCCAGGGCTTTCGAATCTCCGGAGCCCAGAATCAATAACCCGCCGTGTTACTCTGGGGAGCCCACTGAATGCCGCTCGTTCCTCACCCAGTGTGATATTGTGTTTTCTCTCCAGCCCAACACTTACTCCAGGAGCACTGCTCGTGTCGCCTACGTCATATCTCTCCTTACTGGACGGGCTCGTGAGTGGGGCACGGCAATCTGGGAGGCAAGGGCTGAGTGTACTAACCAGTATCAGGACTTTAAGGAGGAGATGATACGGGTTTTTGATCGATCTGTTTTTGGGGAGGAGGCTTCCAGGGCCCTGTCTTCCCTATGTCAAGGTAATCGATCCATAACAGACTACTCTATTGAGTTTCGCACTCTTGCTGCCTCCAGTGGCTGGAACGAGCCGGCTTTGCTCGCTCGTTTTCTAGAGGGTCTCCGCGCAGAGGTAAAGGATGAGATTCTCTCCCGGGAGGTTCCTTCCAGCGTGGATTCCTTGATTGAACTCGCTATTCGCATTGAGCGACGGGTTGATCTTCGTCACCGAGCTCGTGGAAAGGAGCTCGCGTTCTCCGTTGCCCCCCTCTCCGCATCACTACCATCTTCCTCTGCCGGCTCGGGTGCTGAGCCTATGCAGCTGGGAGGTATCCGCATCTCGACTAAGGAGAGGGAACGGAGAATCACCAACCGCCTCTGTCTCTATTGCGGTTCTGCTGGTCATTTTGTCACTTCATGTCCAGTAAAAGCCAGAGCTCATCAGTAAGCAGAGGGCTACTGGTGAGCGCTACTACTCCTGTCTCTCCTTCAAGATCCTGCACTACCTTGTCGGTCCATCTACGCTGGACCGGTTCGTCAGCTTCCTGCAGTGCCTTAATAGACTCTGGGGCGGAGGGCTGTTTTATGGATGAGACCTGGGCTCGGGAACATGACATTCCTCTCAGACAGTTAAGGGAGTCCACGGCCTTGTTCGCCCTGGATGGTAGTCCTCTCCCCAGGATTCAGCGTGAGACGCTACCTTTAACCCTCACTGTTTCTGGTAATCATAGCGAAACCATTTCTTTTTTAATTTTTCGTTCACCTTTTACACCTGTTGTTTTGGGCCATCCCTGGCTAGTTTGTCATAATCCTTCCATTAATTGGTCTAGTAATTCTATCCTCTCCTGGAACGTCTCTTGTCATGTGAAATGTTTAATGTCTGCTATCCCTCCTGTTTCCTCTGTCTCTTCTTCACAGGAGGAGCCTGGTGATTTGACAGGGGTGCCGGAGGAATATCACGATCTGCGCACGGTGTTCAGTCGGTCCAGGGCCACCTCTCTTCCCCCACACCGGTCGTATGATTGTAGTATTGATCTCCTTCCGGGAACCACTCCCCCTCGGGGTAGACTATACTCTCTGTCGGCTCCCGAACGTAAGGCTCTCGAAGATTATTTGTCTGTAGCTCTTGCCGCCGGTACCATAGTCCCCTCCTCCTCTCCCGCCGGAGCGGGGTTTTTTTTGTTAAGAAGAAGGACGGGTCCCTGCGCCCCTGCATAGATTATCGAGGGCTGAATGACATAACAGTGAAGAATCGTTATCCGCTTCCTCTTATGTCTTCAGCCTTCGAGATCCTGCAGGGAGCCAGGTTTTTCACTAAGTTGGACCTTCGTAACGCTTACCATCTCGTGCGCATCAGGGAGGGGGACGAGTGGAAGACGGCGTTTAACACTCCGTTAGGGCACTTTGAATACCGGGTTCTTCCTTTCGGCCTCGCTAACGCTCCAGCTGTCTTTCAGGCATTAGTCAATGATGTCCTGAGAGACATGCTGAACATCTTTGTTTTCGTTTACCTTGACGATATCCTGATTTTTTCACCGTCACTCCAGATTCATGTTCAGCACGTTCGACGTGTCCTCCAGCGCCTTTTAGAGAATTGTCTTTTTGTGAAGGCTGAGAAGTGCTCTTTTCATGCCTCCTCCGTCACATTTCTCGGTTCTGTTATTTCCGCTGAAGGCATTAAGATGGATCCCGCTAAGGTCCAAGCTGTCATTGATTGGCCCGTCCCTAAGTCACGCGTCGAGCTGCAGCGCTTTCTCGGCTTCGCGAACTTCTATCGTCGTTTCATCCGTAATTTCGGTCAGGTGGCAGCTCCTCTCACAGCCCTTACTTCTGTCAAGACGTGCTTTAAGTGGTCCGTTTCCGCCCAGGGAGCTTTTGATCTCCTCAAGAATCGTTTTACATCCGCACCTATCCTTGTTACACCTGACGTCACTAGACAGTTCGTTGTCGAGGTTGACGCGTCAGAGGTGGGCGTGGGAGCCATTCTTTCTCAGCGCTCCCTCTCTGACGACAAGGTCCACCCTTGCGCGTATTTTTCTCATCGCCTGTCGCCGTCGGAACGTAACTATGATGTGGGAAACCGCGAACTGCTCGCCATCCGCTTAGCCCTAGGCGAATGGCGACAGTGGTTGGAGGGGGCGACCGTTCCTTTTGTCGTTTGGACTGACCATAGGAACCTTGAGTACGCCAGGAGGCGCTCGGTGAGTGGGGGGGTACTGTCATGTATTGTCATGTTGTGTCTTGTTTCTGTCCTTTCCCTTCACCCTGTCTCCCTCTGCTGGTCGTTATTAGGTTACCTTTTCTCCCCCTCTTTCCCCCAGCTGTTCCTTGTCTCCTCCTAACTACCTCGTCACCCCTTTTCCCACCTGTTCCCTTTTTCCCTCTGATTAGTCCTCTATATCTCTCTCTGTTTTTGTTCCTGTCTTTGTCGGATTCTTGTTTGTGTTTTTCATGCCTGAACCAGACTATCGTCATGTTTGCTGCAACCTTGTCCTGTCCTGTCGGAATCTGCCGGTCCATCTGAGCCTACCTATGTTTTGTTATTAAAGAAGTTCTGTTTACGTTAATTCGCTTTTGGGTCCTCATTCACCACCGTAACAATATCAGTTCTATATCTATGAGTGTACCCATAGATAACATATCAGTTCTATATCTATGAGTGTACCCATAGACAATATATCAGTTCTATATCTATGAGTGTACCCATAGATAATATATCAGTGCTATATCTATGAGTGTACCCATAGACAATATATCAGTTCTATATCTATGAGTGTACCCATAGACAATATATCAGTTCTATATCTATGAGTGTACCCATAGATAATATATTAGTTCTATATCTATGAGTGTACCTATAGACAATATATCAGTTCTATATCTATGAGTGTACCCATAGACAATATATCAGTTCTATATCTATGAATGTGCCCATAGACAATATATCAGTTCTATATCTATGAGTGTGCCCATAGACATATCAGTTCTATATCTATGAGTGTACCCATAGACAATATATCAGTTCTATATCTATGAGTGTGCCCATAGACAATATATCAGTTCTATATCTATGAGTGTGCCCATAGACAATATATCAGTTCTATATCTATGAGTGTACCCATAGACAATATATCAGTTCTATATCTATGAGTGTACCCATAGACAATATATCTAGATAATATATCAGTTCTATATCTATGAGTGTACCCATATACAATATATCAGTTCTATATCTATGAGTGTACCCATAGACAATATATCTAGATAATATATCAGTTCTATATCTATGAGTGTACCCATAGACAATATATCAGTTCTATATCTATGAGTGTACCCATAGACAATATATCTAGATAATATATCAGTTCTATATCTATGAGTGTACCCATAGACAATATATCAGTTCTATATCTATGAGTGTACCCATAGACAATATATCTAGATAAAATATCAGTTCTATATCTATGAGTGTACCCATTGATAATATATCAGTTCTATATCTATGAGTGTAACCATAGATAATATATCAGTTCTATATCTATGAGTGTACCCATAGACAATATATCAGTTCTATATCTATGAGTGGACCAGTCAGATTGCCGCGTTCAGAGGTTATATGCCCCTTATAGGAATTAGCCTGTATTTCTAATTGTGATTTTCATATAGACCGAGTACTTGGTATGCCACAGTTACAGCCGTATTGACTTTCTGCAGGTAGCCCTCCTTCCTCCTCCTCTTGACTCCAGTTGAAATATGTGAGCTCTCTCCGTGGTATAATTGATTAGAATTCAGTGGCTTGCAGCAGCAACACTATCGATGTTGTTAAACCTTCCTCACCAGAACATTTTTGTCAAAACTCGCCTCTTTTTCTAGTTTTTCATTAATTTAAATGATATAGAAGGATTGATTTCCTCAGCGAGATAAATTGCTAAACTATGTCCACATTACACAAAGCAGGCATACATAGCAGGCATAACTTTGCCTCTAGCAACTTCCATACTCTAACTGTGCATCCCAAATGACAACCTATTCCCTATATAGTGCACTACTTTTGACCAGAGCCCTATCAAAAGTAGTGCACTACTGTATATAGTGAATAGGGTGCCATTTGGGACGCAGCTGAACAGATGTAGATTGTTGGCTATGTTGTGAAGATCAGTAGAAACCAGCTGATTGATGAGCAGTGTTTGTTGGTAAATTATCACCAGTGTGATATGCTGGCATAATGGTTATCGCTGCCTTTCTCCTAACATAGACATAATGATAAGAGGCTGACAGGCAGCTTAAAGGACAATTCCACCCCCAAACTATCTTTTGGTGATTGTTTCATTAGTCTATTGTTGACATAGTGCCAAAACGTTTTGCTTGTCAGCTATCAAGTTTTCAAGATATGTAACTTTCAAAGTACAGAAACCATCCCATCATATGAAGCAAAACGCAGCATCATATGATGCAAAATGCATCATACGGGGATGATTTCTGTATTTTGAAAGTTACATATCTTGAAAACTTGATTGATGACAAGCAAAACATTTTGGGACTATGTCAACAATAGACTAATTAAACAAATACCCAAAACATATTTTTGGGTGGAGTTGTCCTTTAAATAAGAATGAATGCAGCCAAAACAATAGGGTGGGTGTGTCGTTTTTGTGTGTGTGCGTGCTTGAGGGAGTCTCCCATAGCCCTAAGCTTTGTTCATTCATCACTAACCCAAGCTTCATGTTCTCTGCTACAGACTCAGGCTGCGGTGGTGTCGGAACGCTGTTTGGCCGTAAAGGGGAGATCCATTCTATGGGATTCCCAGATGCGTATCCCGGGAATCTTCACTGCTCCTGGAACATCACAGCTCCGGAAGGCTTCCTGGTCAAACTGCACGTCACAGACATGTCCGTCACGGGAGAGGCGGGCCAGTGTGGCGAAGACAAGCTTGTAGTTTCTGACAGCCTCCAGGCGCTTGGTAAGTTACAGCCTGTCCACCCAACCTGGATCCCCTGTTAATGTGTTATTATGGAGATCCAAAAATGGCTCCAAATGGTGTCATAGAGGACAGACACTTTTAGTTGTTTGTTGTTGTTGTTTGGTAAACTCAGATGGACCGTCCAAATTGCTCGTCGGTCTCTATGAAAGCCCCAAAATGGCACCCAGTGTATTCTCTGACAGCCATTAGTCCATTGATAAGACAAGCCACCCACAATACCCACCTACAGTATCTGTAGCCAAACGCCAAAATGGCTACCAGCCTCTAGTTTCTTGTTAGTAAGATGTGCCTGCCCATCCAAACTATGCCAAACCCCCAAATGGCGGCAGTGGGGGCCAGGCGATAACCTATGGACCCACTCCCCCTCGTATTTCCCAAACAAGCTGTT
Source organism: Oncorhynchus mykiss (assembly GCF_013265735.2). NCBI lineage: Eukaryota > Metazoa > Chordata > Actinopteri > Salmoniformes > Salmonidae > Oncorhynchus > Oncorhynchus mykiss. The sequence goes on along the minus strand of NC_048583.1, from coordinate 10,102,807 downwards.
TGTCAACTGAGGGACACACACACACATACACACAACAAACAAATCAAGTTGCAAGAGACAGCAGATAAGCATATGCTGAGCAGAATGTGCCCCGTTGCTTGAAATGAAAAGGGGGGGGGGGGGACTTTGACTCCTGGACAGAGCGCCAAGCACCAAGCTAGGCTAGTATGCTGAGTGTGCCAGTGCCTGTCTCCTGTCCTCAGGGCAGTAAAGCTGTTGATTAGGATCTCTCCCCAGAGAAGGAGCGAGGCTAGGGAACTGTAAATGTGACCTCCTTGTTATTCACATCAGAAAGCTGGAGTCTGATAGTTTTATCTCTGGCACAACACTCTGTAGCAGAGGTAGAGTGGAGACAATTACACCTGCGGGGTGTGTGTGTGTGTGTGTGTGTGTGTGTGTGTGTGTGTGTGTGTGTGTGTTAAGTTGAGAGTGGGGGGCAGAAAGAAAGGAAACAGCTTTGTTTCTGCGTTAAAGAAGACCTGGAAGACGCTGAAGTCGTAAACTCAGCATTTTAGAACCTAACACCATCCAAAGAACACTATTTAGTGCTCTGGGGTGAAGTTTCCCCGAGGTACAGATCTAGGATCAGCTTTACCTCCCCCAATCCTAACCTTAAGCATTAGTGAGGAAATGTTTTAACTGACCCACGATTCACATCTAGGTGCAACTTCTCCCTACACCCTATTCAGTGTGGTATTCAAGCTGATGTCAAAACATTTAGGATGACAGATATTTCGCTCTCCTTCCGTGTGTGTGTGTGTGTTTATGTGCACGTGCGTGTGTGTGCGTGTGTGTGTGTGTGGGGGGGTGTGTGTGAGCAACGGTCAGTTCCTTCCTCACCAGAGGTCTCTGTCGGAGCTCTAACTGTCAGAACAGGCGCAACCCCCTGCCAGGGGGAGCAGGGCTCAGCAGGAGGGCATGGTTGGCCCCTGACTGCACACATTAAACCTAACAAGTACAGGAGCAAAACACCAGGCTGCCATTGTACGTGCTTCAGTTGGTGCTGTGTCATTTCAGAACTCTGATCTCCTTCATTTAAAAAATCTATAGTTACTGAGGTAGCGTAGGGAGTAGTAAATGTTGAAAGTGGAGGAGTATGTTTTCTGAGATGTTGTGCCCTTAGACCTTTAGGTGACGTGAAACCATTTGATTGATGTGTCTTATTTTTCAAGGTTATATTTACATTATGACTAACATGTTCTTTATCAATGACAAGACCGTGCCTCATCAGAAATCTGTCTGTTCTCTGTAATGTCTATTGAATGTCTAATTATTCCATATCTTTGCTAGACCAACATTGGTATGCATGGAAATTAACATTTGTGTATTTGAAATTCTGGTTACTACTCTTATGTTTCTATATTAGTAATAGGACCCTCTCCCTCTCCCTCTCCCTCTCCCTCTCCCTCTCCCTCTCCTCCGATCCAATACTCCTAATTTCCGTTCCTTCTCCATCCCAGGCACACACTGTGGCTACGTCCTTCCCCCTGTGGTGGTCAGTGCCAATAACAAGATGTCCCTGAGCTTCCTGTCCGACTCACGTCTCTCTGACCGAGGCTTCTCCGCCAAGTGGGAGGCCGTGTATCCTGAGGACATTGCCGGTAATAATCCCAGCTTTCTCCGCTTACACACACACACACACACACATTCACACAAACGCATGCACACGAACGTGCACACACATGCGCATGCACATGCAAACGTGCACACATGTGAATCTGTACGCACACACACAAACACAGACACACACACACACCTGAGGCACCTTATATCGCTGAGGCAGCTCCACTACTAATAATGACCGGCCATAAAGTGAACTTTAGATTCCCAGGGCGTATTTATGACAGGAGCAACGTCATAGAACGAGAAGTATGAGTGGTAAGTCCTGAGAAAGCACAGGTCAGGGTACACTGGTCAAACGAGGGAAAATGCTTTGATCATGATTATAATTGATCTATCAGAGGGCTTGACATTTCAGTTGGGAAAGGGGTGAGGAGGTCTGAAGGAGGAGTTGTTTTTTGTTAAGTCATTCATTCTGATGTGGTAGCTTTAATGTTTTCAACTGCTGTTTTACCTTGGCGTTTTCTGGCGTTATACTACAGTTTTTTTTGAGTAGATCAGACATTTCAGTTTATGGATGTCGACACCCAAGGTTTTGGACGTCGACACCCACATTTAAAGAGATATCAATATGTATGTAAAGTGGATGCATTAAACGTTTATTTCTGTTACAAACTCCACGGACCCGCTCCATCTGAGTAAACACACATACACTCCATCTTTAAATAAACAGGGAGAGCCAGATACCAGGGCTGATCGACCAGCTACATTAGGGTGTATTGCATAGGCTTGCACTGGCTGTTTATCACTGTGACACACTGTGCTTACTGCTGAGTAAATTCTACTCTGCTCTCTGGCTAATGTTGAGGAGGCTGCAGCTCATCTACTCTAATCTGTTTATATCCCGTCTGCCCACTATCATCATTCAGACCCACACCCACACAAGGACGCATGCATGCATGCACTTACACACACACGCACTGGGCAAACGCACACGCACACGCACACGCACACGCACACACACACACACACACATGCATACAGTATGTACACACACTAACCCCCACCTTCATTCCACAGCGATCCAGGGATGCGGAGGGGCCTCCCATGAGTTAAAAGGGGTTATTAAGTCTCAGAACTGGCCTATGAACTACAAGGCGGCCAGTGAGTGCATGTGGAGTGTGGAGGTGCCCAAAGGGAAGACCATAACTCTGACGTTCACCCACTTCGACGTGGAAGCCAAGGACATTTTCACTTCCAAATGCTTGGATAACGTGGTGGCGTATGACATCTATAATGACGGAGCTGAGAGTACAAAACACAGTGAGTACAAATATGGTGATTTTAAACATTTGATTGAATAGTGCTGCAGCTTGTGTACCATCAGCACATTGTTACCCAATTTTATGAAAGGTTATTTATAAATAAAATGATAAGTTACAGAGTAGTAGTAGTAGTAGTAGCACTAGTAGTAGTAGTAGTGGTAGTAGTAGTAGCAGCACTAGTAGCAGTAGTAGTAGAAGCAGTAGTAGTAGTAGTAGCACTAGTAGCACTAGTAGTAGTGTTAGTAGCAGTAGTAGCAGCACTAGTAGCAGTAGTAGTAGTAGTAGCACTAGTAGTAGTAGTAGTGGTAGTAGTAGTAGCAGCACTAGTAGCAGTAGTAGTAGTAGCAGTAGTAGTAGTAGCAGCACTAGTAGCACTAGTAGTAGTAGCAGTAGTAGTAGTAGTAGCACTAGTAGTAGTAGTAGTGGTAGTAGTAGTAGCAGCACTAGTAGCACTAGTAGTAGTGGTAGTAGTAGTAGTAGCAGCACTAGTAGCAGTAGTAGTAGAAGCAGTAGTAGTACAGATGTAGAATCTTAATTTGAGCCAGATTGTTATGAAAATGAAGTCACTAGTAGCAGCACTAGTAGCACTAGTAGTAGCACTAGTAGCAGCACTAGTAGTAGCACTAGTAGCAGCAGTAGTAGCAGTAGTAGTAGTGGTAGCAGCATTAGTAGTAGCACTAGTAGCAGCAGTAGTAGCAGTAGTAGTAGTGGTAGCAGCATTAGTAGCAGTAGTAGCAGCAGTAGTAATAGCAGTAGCAGCAGCATTAGTAGTAGTAGTAGTAGCTGTAGTAGTAGTAGTAGCAGTAGTAGAAGTAGCAGTAGTAGTAGTACTATTAGTAGTAGTAAAAGTAGAAGTAGCAGTAGTAGCAGCAGCATTAGTAGTAGCAGTAGTAGTAGTTGTAGCAGTAGTAGAAGTAGCAGTAGTAGTAGTACTATTAGTAGTAGTAGTAGTAGTAGAAGTAGCAGTAGTAGTAGTACTATTAGTAGTAGTAGTAGTAGTAGTAGTAGTAGAAGTAGCAGTAGTAGAAGTAGCAGTAGTAGTAGTACTATTAGTAGTAGTAGTAGTAGTAGAAGTAGCAGTAGTAGTAGTACTATTAGTAGTAGTAGTAGTAGTAGTAGTAGTAGAAGTAGCAGTAGTAGTAGAAGCATCTGATGTTGTTGTTTTTACTTACCAGGTCCATGGTGTGGTGACCAACTTCCAGCCACCATCACAACTAAGGGCAACAAGTTGGTGATGCGTTTCCATACTGACTTCTTCGTGGAGGCTAAAGGTTTCAGAGCCTACTGGACTACAGACACCACCCAGCCTGTTCCCACTGAACCCCCTATACAGCCTAACCCCTGGGACAACATCATTATAGGTAGGTACCTAACCCTTACCCAGCCTGTTCCCACTGAACCCCCTATACAGCCCAACCCCTGGGACAACATCACTGTAGGTAGGTACCTAACCCTTACCCAGCCTGTTCCCACAGAGCCCCCTATACAGCCCAACCCCTGGGACAACATCACTGTAGGTACCTAACCCTTACCCAGCCTGTTCCCACAGAGCCCCCTATACAGCACCACCCCTGGGACAACATCACTGTAAGTAGGTACCTAACCCTTACCCAGCCTGTTCCCACAGAGCACCCTATACAGCCCAACCCCTGGGACAACATCACTGTAGGTACCTAACCCTTACCCAGCCTGTTCCCACTGAGCCCCCTATACAGCCCAACCCCTGGGACAACATCACTGTAGGTACCTAACCCTTACCCAGCCTGTTCCCACAGAGCCCCCTATACAGCCCAACCCCTGGGACAACATCACTGTAGGTAGGTACCTAACCCTTACCCAGCCTGTTCCCACTGAGGCCCCTATACAGCCCAAACCTTAGGACAACATCGCTGTAGGTAGGTACCTAACCCTTACCCAGCCTGTTCCCACTGAGGCCCCTTTACAGCCCAAACCTTAGGACAACATCACTGTAGGTACCTAACCCTTACCCAGCCTGTTCCCACTGAGGCCCCTATACAGCCCAAACCTTAGGACAACATCACTGTAGGTAGGTACCTAACCCTTACCCAGCCTGTTCCCACTGAGGCCCCTATACAGCCCAACCCCTGGGACAACATCACTGTAGGTAGGTACCTAACCCTTACCCAGCCTGTTCCCACAGAGCCCCCTATACAGCCCAACCCCTGGGACAACATCACTGTAGGTACCTAACCCTTACCCAGCCTATTCCCACAGAGCCCCCTATACAGCACCACCCCTGGGACAACATCACTGTAGGTAGGTACCTAACCCTTACCCAGCCTGTTCCCACAGAGCACCCTATACAGCCCAACCCCTGGGACAACATCACTGTAGGTAGGTACCTAACCCTTACCCAGCCTGTTCCCACTGAGGCCCCTATACAGCCCAACCCCTGGTACAACATCACTGTAGGTAGGTACCTAACCCTTACCCAGCCTGTTCCCACTGAGGCCCCTATACAGCCCAACCCCTGGTACAACATCACTGTAGGTAGGTACCTAACCCTTACCCAGCCTGTTCCCACTGAGGCCCCTATACAGCCCAACCCCTGGGACAACATCACTGTAGGTACCTAACCCTTACCCAGCCTGTTCCCACTGAGGCCCCTATACAGCCCAACCCCTGGGACAACATCACTGTAGGTAGGTACCTAACCCTTACCCAGCCTGTTCCCACTGAGGCCCCTATACAGCCCAACCCCTGGTACAACATCACTGTAGGTAGGTACCTAACCCTTACCCAGCCTGTTCCCACTGAGGCCCCTATACAGCCCAACCCCTGGTACAACATCACTGTAAGTATGTACAGTGCCTTCAGAAAGTATTCAGATCCCTTTACGTTTTCAGCATGTTGCTACGTTTACAGCCCTATTCTAAAATTGATTGATTAAATGTATTTAAAAAAAATCCTCAGCAATCTATACACAATACCACATAATAACAAAGTGAAAACAGGTTTTGAGAATTTTTGCAAATGTATATAATATAGAAATAAACCCTTTGCTATGAGACAAGAAATTGAGCTCAGGTGCATCATGTTTCCATTGATCATCCTTGAGATGTTTCTACAACTTGATTTGGAGTTCACCTGTGGTAAAATCAATTGATTGGATATGATTTGGAAAGGCATACACCTGTCTATATAAGATCCCACAGTTGACAGTGCATGTCAGAGCAAAAACTAAGCCATGAGGTCAAAGGAATTGTCCGTAGAGCGCCGATACAGGTTTGTGTCGAGGCTCAGCTCTGGGGAAGGGTACTAAAACATTTCTGCAGCTTTGAAGTTGCCTAAGAACACAGTGGCCTCATCATTCTTAAATGGATGAAGTTTGGAACCAAATCAAATCAAATTTATTTATATAGCCCTTCGCACATCAGCTGATATCTCAAAGTGCTGTACAGAAACCCAGCCTAAAACCCCAAACAGCAAGCAATGCAGATGTTGAAGCACGTTGGCTAGGAAAAACTCCCTAGAAAGGCCAAAACCTAGGAAGAAACCTAGAGAGGAACCAGGCTATGAGGAGTGGCCAGTCCTCTTCTGGCTGTGCCGGATGGAGATTATAACAGAACATGGCCAAGATGTTCAAATGTTCATAAATTACCAGCATGGTCAAATAATAGGTCTGGGACAGGTGCACGTCCGGTGAACAGGTCAGGATTCCATAGCCGCAGGCAGAACAGTTAAAACTGGAGCAGCAGCACGGCCAGGTGGACTGGGGACAGCAAGGAGTCATCATGCCAGGTAGTCCTGAGGCATGGTCCTAGGGCTCTTGTCCTCAGAGAGAGAGAAAGAAAGAGAGAAAGAGAGAATTAGAGAGAGCAGACTTAAATTCACACAGGACACCGGATAAGACAGGAGAAGTACACATAAACTACTGCAGCATAAATACTGGAGGCTGAGACAGGAGGGGTCAGGAGACACTGTGGCCCCATCCAATGATACCCCCAGACAGGGCCAAACAGGAAGGATATAACCCCACCCACTTCCGTACGGGCTTGGGAGAGACGAAGGTTGAAAGTCATGCGTCCTCCGACACACAACCCAACCAAGCCTGCTTCTTAACACAGCGCCATCCAACCCGGAAGCCAGCCGCACCAATGTGTCGGAGGAAACACCGTGCACCTGGCAACCTTGGTTAGCGCGCACTGCGCCCGGCCCGCCACAGGAGTCGCTGGTGCGCGATGAGACAAGGATATCCCTACCGGCTAACCCCTCCCTAACCCGGACGACGCTAGGCCAATTGTGCGTCACCCCACGGACCTCCCGGTCGCGGCCGGTTACGACAGAGACTGAGCGCGAACCCAGAGTCTCTGGTGGCACAGCTGGCGCTGCAGTACAGCGCCCTTAACCACTGCGCCACCCGGGAGGCCCTGTAACCCCACCCACTTTGTCGAAGCACAGCCCCCACACCACTAGAGGGATATCTTCAATCACCAACTTACCATCCTGAGACAAGGCCAAGTATAGCCCACAAAGATCTCCGCCACGGCACAACCCAAGGAGGGGCACCAACCCAGACAGGAAGATCACATCAGTGACTCAACCCACTCAAGTGACGCACCCCTCCTAGGGACGGGATGAAAGAGCACCAGTAAGCCAGTGACTCAGCCCCTGTAATAGGGTTAGAGGCAGAGAATCCCAGTCAGCAAGGGCGGTTCGTTGCTCCAGAGCCTTTCCGTTCACCTTCACACTCCTGGGCCAGACTACACTCAATCATATGACCCACTGAAGAGATGAGTCTTCAGTAAAGACTTAAAGGTTGAGACCAAGTCTGCGTCTCTCACATGGGTAGGCAGACCATTCCATAAAAATGGAGCTCTATAGGAGAAAGCTCTGCCTCCAGCTGTTTGCTTAGAAATTCTAGGGACAATTAGGAGGCCTGCGTCTTGTGACCGTAGCGTACGTGTAGGTATGTACGGCAGGACCAAATCAGAGAGATAGGTAGGAGCAAGCCCATGTAATGCTTTGTAGGTTAGCAGTAAAACCTTGAAATCAGCCCTTGCCTTGACAGGAAGCCAGTGTAGAGAGGCTAGCACTGGAGTAATATGATCATATGTTTTGGTTCTAGTCAGGATTCTAGCAGCCGTATTTAGCACTAACTGAAGTTAATTTAGTGCTTTATCTGGGTAGCTGGAAAGTAGAGCATTGCAGTAGTCTAACCTAGAAGTAACAAAAGCATGGATACATTTTTCTGCATCATTTTTGGACAGAAAGTTTCTGATTTTTGCAATGTTACGTAGATGGAAAAAAGCTGTCCTTGAAACAGTCTTGATATGTTCGACAAAAGAGAGATCAGGGTCCAGAGTAACGCCGAGGTCCTTCACAGTTTTATTTGAGACGACTGTACAACCATTAAGATTAATTGTCAGATTCAACAGAAGATCTCTTTGTTTCTTGGGACCTAGAACAAGCATCTCTGTTTTGTCCGAGTTTAAGAGTAGAACGTTTGCAGCCATCCACTTCCTTATGTCTGAAACACAGGTTTCGAGCGAGGGCAATTTTGGGGCTTCACCATGTTTCATTGAAATGTACAGCTGTGTGTCATCCGCATAGGTATGTCATTCGAAAACATAATGTTAACTTTCACTGCTAAGAGGTAAAATATATAGTGAAAACAATAGTGGTCCAAAAATGGAACCTTGAGGAACACCAAAATGTACAGTTGATTTGTCAGAGGACAAACCATTCACAGAGACAAACTGATATCTTTCCGACAGATAAGATCTAAACCAGGCCAGAACTTGTCTGTGTAGACCAATTTGGGTTTCCAATCTCTCCAAAAGAATGTGGTGATCGATGGTATCAAAAGCAGCACTAAGGTCTAGGAGCTCGAGGACAGATGCAGAGCCTCAGTCTGATGCCATTAAAAGTACTAAAACACTTGAGTGTCTCTCTTGATCCTAGGTCCTGGCAGAGTTGTGCAGAATCAGGACAACTGAGCTTTGAAGGAATACGCAGATTTAAAGAGCAGTCCTTAATTTGCTTTCTAATAATCATATTCTTTTCCTCAAAGAAGTTCATGAATTTATTACTGCTGAAGTGAAAGCCATCCACACTTCGGGAATAGTGCTTTTTAGTTAGCTTTGCGACAGTATCAAAAATACATTTTGGATAATTCTTATTTTCCTCAATTAAGTTGGAAAAATAGGATGATCGAGCAGCAGTAAGGGATCTTCAATGTTGCACGGTACTGTCTTTCCAAGCTAGACGGAAGACTTCCAGTTTGGTGTGGCGCCATTTCCGTTCAAATTTTCTGGAAGCTTGCTTCAGAGCTCGGGTATTTTCTGTATACCAGGGAGCTAGTTTCTTATAAGAAATGTTTTTAGTTTTTAGGGGTGCAACTGCATCTAGGGTATTGCGCAAGGTTAAGTTGAGTTCCTCAGTTAGGTGGTTAACTGATTTTTGTCCTCTAGGAAGACTCTTCCTAGAACTGTCCGCCCGGCCAAACTGAGCAATCGGGGGAGAAGGGCCTTGGTCAGGGAGGTGACCGAGAAGCCGACTATCATTCTGACTGAGCTACAGAGTTCCTCTGCGGAGATGAGAGAAACTTCCAGAAGGGCAACAATCTCTGCAGCACTCCGCCAATCAGGCTTTCATGGTGGAGTGGCCAGACGGAAGCCACTCCTCAGTAAAAGGCACATGACAGCCCGCTTGGAGTTTGCCAAAAGTGACCTAAAGACTCTCAGACCATGAGAAACAAGATTCTCTGGTCTGATGAAACCAAGATTGAAATCTGGCACCATCCTTACGGTGGTGACAGGCAGGGACTGGGAGACTAGTCAGGATTTAGGGAAAGATGAATGGATCAAATTACAGAGAGATCCTTGATGAAAACCTGCGCGAGAGCGCTCAGGACCTCAGACTGGGGTGAACGTTCACCCTCCAACAGGACAACGACCCTAAGACCAAGTAACGCCCCCCAAAAGCCCTTCAGGTGGCCAGTCTGTAGAGTACAGTAGAATCCTGGGTTTATTTGCCCAGATGTGTAGTGCCCAGATGTGTAGTAAAACTAGATTATTTGTTGGAGCTGTAAACACCGTGGTACGTTCCAAATGGCACCCTATTCTCTATAGTGCATTGATTTTGACCGTTGTACGTTCCAAATGGCACCCTATTCTCTATAGTGCATTGATTTTGACCAGAGCCCAGTAGGGTTCCAGTCAAAATTAGTATACTATTATCTGTATAGGGAATAGGGTGCCATTTTAGGATGCAGACAGTGTAGTATGAAGTGCCCTTAGTGCAGCAGTTGCCCTCTGGTTGTCTCTTACCCTTTGCCCCATTCTTTACCCTTTGATGGGCCCCAGGTGGCCGGGCCCCTGCCAAGCCAATTGCTGAAATCGAGTTTTACAGATGGACTGTGCATCGTGCTGCCTCGGGGGGTGGGGGGGGTTCTTCTCGGGCACAGCTGAGAGGAGAGGAAAGGAATAGGAGAGGAGAGGGGAGGAGATGACTATGGGAAAAATTCTTACTTCTATCAAAACAATAACCCTTTAGTCTTATCGCTGATGTCAGATAAGATAACAACTGTTCTGTCCTTTACTCTAGAATGGCCAACCACATGTGGCAAACCCGCCATTCCCCCCACCATCCACACCCGCATAGTCAATGGAGAGCCAGCCAACCCCCACTCCTGGCCCTGGCAGGTGTCCATGCAGGTGAGACACTGTCTGTCTAAACTCTATTTAGGGTCATTTAGATCCATCAAACACTGTTATTCTAGAATCAAATCCAAAATGGCTGCCTGGTTGCTAACATGTCTTAGGCATATACCCAGAACCAAGTCACGTGATTATGCATCAGGGAACATCACAAATGTGTCAACTTTTTTACAACAACAAGTGAATTCATTTACTCAACATCTCATCTCTCAAGGGCAATATCACCAATAGGTTTTGAATGAGATTCTCTGTTATCATGATGCAGCTACACTAGTCACAGGGACAAGACTTCTTTCAGATGGGACATGTTTGTTAATTGACATCATCATTACATGGGTCGGATTACACACACACCCTGAAACTGCACACACACACACACACACACTGCTAATAAAACTTAATGAGAAGGGTCCCTTCAACTCAACCCCATCATTATTTAAAACAACTTTGATTATATCAGAGGCATCGTCGTACACTATGCTTGTTTGTGCGTGTGGGTGGTTGTGTGTTTGCGCACTGTCTGTCCCACAGATTTGGCCTTTAGAAGACAAATAGGCACGACTGGCTCACTATTGATGGAATAGTTCAAACAAATGACATATTGGTTTCCTTGCCCTGTGAGCAGTCTAGAGACATGGCCCATAGCATGGATTGCTATCGTACCTTGTCCGTAGACTGCTTACAGGCTAAGGAAACCAACATGTCATTGAATAATTTGGGTGATCTATCACTTTAAAAGCTGATGTTTTATTTTACCCAGGTTTGGCCTAGCAGTCAGGAGACGCCCAAGTTCTTCCACACCTGCGGAGGAACTCTCATCCATAAGAACTGGGTTATGACAGCTGCCCATTGCTTCATACGGTGAATGAACTACAGGTTGAGTCCCAAATGGCACCCTATTTAGGGCACTACTTTTGACCAGGACCTATAGGGAATAGGGTGCCATTTGAGACGCATAGGCCCTGGTCAAAAGTAGTGAAATATATAGGGAAACGGGTGCCATTTGGGACGTAGACACAATGGCAGAATTACTAGAACAGACATTCTCATTCAAGTCAATGGTCCATTCCGTGTTGGGCGGTAATTCTATTCCTATAAATGTGCACTCCCCTCAACTGTGTCACAGGTACATATCACCGTACATGTAGGCCAGCATGTCTCTATGGTGTGCACAAAACAAGACGATTTTGGCATACATTTTTACCTTTTGAGATTTTAAAATGTACCTTTTACATTTGATTGAGCTGACACAGTGGTGTGAAATGTACCCAATGGTCATACTTAAGTAAATGTAAAGATAACTTAATAGAAAATTACTCAAGTAAAAGTGAAAGTCACCCAGTAAAATATTACTTGAGTAAAAGTCTAAAAGTATTTGGTTTTAAATGTACTTAAGTATCAAAAGTAAATGTAATTGCTAAAATATATTTAAGTATCAAAAGAAAAAGTAAAAGTATTAAATCATTTTACATTCTTAATATTAAGCACACTACAAAACTCAGACATAATTTACAAATGGAGCATTTGTGTTTAGTGAGTCTGCCAGATAAGAGGCAGTAGTGATGACCAGGGATGTTTTCTTGATGTTCTTGAATTTGAAAATGTTCCTACCCTGCTGCTAAGCATTCGGAATGTAACAAGTACTTTTGGGTGTCAAGGAAAATGTATAGATTAAAAAGTACATTATTTTCTTTAGGAATGTAGTGGAGTAAAACTAAAAGTTGTCAAAAAAATCTATACTAAAGGTACAGCTACCCCAAAAAAACGACTTAAGTAGTACTTGGGACTTGTACTTTACACCACTGAGCTGACATTACGTAATATTGTTCTGTGTCATGTGAAGTAAACAAAACAGAAAAGTATTTTTAGACCATGAAAGTTGAGAAAATGTCCCTCCCTGTGTCTGGAGCCTATTATCGTAATGCAGACAGGCAGTTCTTTGGGACGCCTATGCCTCTGTCTGTCACAACCATTACCAAGGTCCTTATCTAAGACTTGTTACAGGGCTGGTGCTGGGTCTTGTTAGTCCAATTAATGTCTCCAACTGTGTATAATGACCCACAGAGTTAATTCTGCCCTGTCACAGAGAACCATGCTGATAGATAGGAATTGATGGTATGCTGCTATTGCCAGCGAACTCTGTACACTGTAGGTTTTTCTGTCGGTTGGTGGTTGGTTTTGTACATAGAAATAGATCCTTTAAAGTGTATATTCCCAAGTCAAATCATTCAATTTCTATGATGTAGTTATGGGTGGTTATGTTAAGGAGGATGTCTGCATCAGTGTGTGTGTTTATACAATGAGTGCACTAAACATTAGGATCTATGTGACTCGCACTCTCTGCAGGTACGCTGACGAGCTCCAGCGCTGGAAAATGTGCCTGGGCAAACACAACCTGACGTTCACAGAAGACACGGAGCGCTGCTTCGGCGTGACGGGCATCTACCGCCACGAGGGCTTCAAGTACCCCACGTTGCCCACGGTGGAGTTCGACATCGCCCTCGTCAGGCTGGGTGGGGAAGTGACCCCCAGCGATCAGATCTCCTACTCCTGCCTGCCCTCCCTGGAGGAGGTTCTGGAGGGGGGCAAGAAGTGTTACGCCACCGGCTGGGGAGATGAGTCTGGTGAGGGGTTTGGGACGTCCACGATTTCCTGTGACCTCTTTTGTCTCATGAGTATTTGGATGCGTCCCAAATTCCACCCTATTCCCTATATAGAGCCCTATGGGCCCTGGTCAAAAGTAGCACACTGCATAGGGAATAGGGTGCCATTTGGGACACAGGCGTTGTGTAGTGAACACACAATCAATGTTATGCCATCGGCTGTGGAGATGAAGACTGGTGAGGGCTTGAGATGTTTTGTGATGTCTGCCATTTATTGTGACTCCTATTGGAGGACACCATGATATTGGAGGGGTAGCCCAGACCAGCGCCTATCAACCCAACACCTTATGCTGTGATCCAAATCTCTTGACGAGGTTGCTAGGGGTTGGGTTAAGGGTGCTACAATATGCATTGTGTAGATACAGTGCCTTGCGAAAGTATTTGGCCCCCTTGAACTTTGCGACCTTTTGCCACATTTCAGGCTTCAAACATATAGATATAAAACTGTATTTTTTTGTGAAGAATCAACAACAAGTGGGACACAATCATGAAGTGGAACGACATTTATTGGATATTTCAAACTTTTTTAACAAATCAAAAACTGAAAAATTGGGCGTGCAAAATTATTCAGCCCCTTTAAATTAATACTTTGTAGCGCCACCTTTTGCTGCGATTACAGCTGTAAGTCGCTTGGGGTATGTCTCTATCAGTTTTGCACATCGAGAGACTGAATTTTTTTCCCATTCCTCCTTGCAAAACAGCTCGAGCTCAGTGAGGTTGGATGGAGAGCATTTGTGAACAGCAGTTTTCAGTTCTTTCCACAGATTCTCGATTGGATTCAGGTCTGGACTTTGACTTGGCCATTCTAACACCTGGATATGTTTATTTTTGAACCATTCCATTTGATTGGTGATTTTGCTTTATGTTTTGGATCATTGTCTTGTTGGAAGACAAATCTCCGTCCCAGTCTCAGGTCTTTTGCAGACTCCATCAGGTTTTCTTCCAGAATGGTCCTGTATTTGGCTCCATCCATCTTCCCATCAATTTTAACCATCTTCCCTGTCCCTGCTGAAGAAAAGCAGGCCCAAAACATGATGCTGCCACCACCATGTTTGACAGTGGGGATGGTGTGTTGCTGTGTTGCTTTTACGCCAAACATAACGTTTTGCATTGTTGCCAAAAAGTTCAATTTTGGTTTCATCTGACCAGAGCACCTTCTTCCACATGTTTGGTGTGTCTCCCAGGTGGCTTGTGGCAAACTTTAAACAACACTTTTTATGGATATCTTTAAGAAATGTCTTTCTTCTTGCCACTCTTCCATAAAGGCCAGATTTGTGCAATATACGACTGATTGTTGTCCTATGGACAGAGTCTCCCACCTCAGCTGTAGATCTCTGCAGTTCATCCAGAGTGATCATGGGCCTCTTGGCTGCATCTCTGATCAGTCTTCTCCTTGTATGAGCTGAAAGTTTAGAGGGACGGCCAGGTCTTGGTAGATTTGCAGTGGTCTGATACTCCTTCCATTTCAATATTATCGCTTGCACAGTGCTCCTTGGGATGTTTAAAGCTTGGGAAATCGTTTTGTATCCAAATCCGGCTTTAAACTTCTTCACAACAGTATCTCGGACCTGCCTGGTGTGTTCCTTGTTCTTCATGATGCTCTCTGTGCTTTTAACGGACCTCTGAGACTATCACAGTGCAGGTGCATTTATACGGAGACTTGATTACACACAGGTGGATTGTATTTATCATCATTAGTCATTTAGGTCAACATTGGATCATTCAGAGATCCTCACTGAACTTCTGAGAGAGTTTGCTGCACTGAAAGTAAAGGGGCTGAATAATTTTGCACGCCCAATTTTTCAGTTTTTGATTTGTTAAATAAGTTTGAAATATCCAATAAATGTCGTTCCACTTCATGATTGTGTCCCACTTGTTGTTGATTCTTCACAAAAAAATACAGTTTTATATCTTTATGTTTGAAGCCTGAAATGTGGCAAAAGGTCGCAAAGTTCAAGGGGACCGAATACTTTCGCAAGGCACTGTAAGTGGGATACAGTCAGAGCAAGATATTAGGATTGTGACCTAATTTTGCTGTCAGAAAAAAACATATGACTCTTCCCTTCCACAAATATATACAAGCAGGTACAAGTTACAACAAAATACAACAATCCATCCAACCACCATAACTCATTCCTTGACCAGTTTTCCTATTTCCATACTGCCAATCCTGGTTCCAGTTCTTCCGGTGCTTTCACCCCCTCTGTTGGTTAACAATTGAAAATACATCCACTGAATTTCAACGTTGATCTCGCTGTACGCGTCTTTGGCTGCGTTCACACAGGCAGCCCAATTCTGTTCTTTTTTTGGTTCACTAATTGGTCTTTTGACCAATCACATCAGATCTTTTCAAATCAGCTCTTTTTCAGAGCTGATCTGATACCAACTAGTGAAAAAAAGATCGCAATTGGGCTGCCTGTGTAAACACAGCCTTTGTTTTCTATGAAAAAGCATCTAAAAAGGATTAGTCGAAAATAAATGTCAAGCACTATCAGTTGATAACAATAAATTAACTGGAGCAACTCATTTATTTTTAATCAGGAGATTCCATGAATACCAAAGTAGCTGAGGACCAAACAATAAATTAACCAGTTATATATTTTTTAATCAGGTGATTCCATGAATACCAAAGTATCTGAGGACCAAACAATAAATTAACCAGTTCTATCTTTTTTAATCAGGTGATTCCATGAATGCCAAAGTGGCTGAGGACCAAACAATAAATTAACCGGTTCTATCTTTTTTAATCAGGTGATTCCATGAATGCCAAAGTGGCTGAGGACCAAACAATAAATTAACCGGTTCTATCTTTTTTAATCAGGTGATTCCATGAATGCCAAAGTGGCTGAGACCCTGAACCAGGTGGCCCTGCCGGTGGTGCCCTTCAACACCTGTAAGAAGCTGGACTACTGGTGGTTCCAGGTCAAGACCTCCATGATCTGCATGGGCTACACCTTGCCTGACGAGCTCAAGTCTGTCTGTCAGGTACTCAAGTGGGATATATACCCGCATAGTATTATACTGTATAATGCAAAAAATTATCCATTGACTTATGCAGTGTTTACATGATACAAAAAAACTATTTGATTAATTTTGTCATGGTTGTGTTGATGATGTCATCAATATGAAGTGCTGTTGACCATCGCCATGTGACACAGGGGGATTCAGGTGGTCCCCTGGTGTGCCAGGACTCTGCCAACGCTCCCTGGGAGGTGCACGGCATCACCAGCTTTGGTCCCAATGGCTGCATCATGGACAAGAAACCCTCTGTGTTCACCCGTGCCTCGGCCTACATCCCCTGGATGGAGAATGTCATCCGCAGGGACATGTACAAACAGCACAGTAGGTTATTTAACCTTTATTTAACTAGGCAAGTCAGTTAGGAACAAATTCTTATTTACAATGACATCCTACCCCAGCCAAACCCTAACCTGGACGACGATTGGCCAATTGTGCGCCGCCCAATGGGACTCCCAATCACGGCCGGTTGTGATACAGCCTGGAATCAAACCAGGCTCTGTAGTGACACCTCTAGCACTGAGATGCAGTGCCTGCGACTGCACTGCCACTCGAGAACTGGTTCCAACCGGTCTAAATCGGTTTCTAATATCAAGCTTTTTGGTTGATTTGGAGTGGCGTGACATCTTTTTTTTCCTGCTCCTCTCTCGCTCTTTCTCTCTCTCTCTCTCCGACTCCCCTCTTTCTCTCTCTTTCCCTCTCTCTCTTTCCGACTCCCCTCTTTCTCTCTTTGTCCCTTCCTGTCCTCCCTTCAACTTACTTCCCATCCCCTCTCCTCCTCTCTTTGTAGCATCTGGCTGCGGCGGGCCAAAGGACATGGCTGGCGAGAGCGGCGTGTTGTCCAGCATGGGGCACCCGGGCAGCTACAGTAACGGTGCCCACTGCCAGTGGCACATCAAGGTGCCCGACGGTAAACTGGTCCACCTGCACTTCCACAACTTCTCCCTGGAGGACACCCAGCTGTGTCTCAACGACAAGGTCACCATCAACGACAGCTTAGCCAGCCTAGGTAGTACAGCCGTATGTAAGGGTCTTTGGTGTGTGTGGGAGGAGGGGGGGTAGGTGATATGTGCGTGAGCACACACACCCTGTCTGACGATTAATTTGCGGGGTCACTTGTGTCTGATAAATGAGATTACTGTGTGCGTTATTGTGTCTCACCTCAAACACGTCAATGTCATTACTTTCCAATATGATTAAGAGTAAATGACATTTCAGAGTCAAGTTGTTTGCTCTGGCAGCCGTACAACTGACTGGAAGGCAAGATGAAACACTGTGACAAGAAAGCTGTAACAGAGAATGCTCTTGTCTCTTCAACAACTGATATGCTTTGTCAGCCAGGACACGTATTGATGGACTTGATAATAGGGTAGTTGAATATCATTAATCACAGTAGACAGATTACTGTCGTTATCATAATGACAGTTG